>NW_026694519.1:0-63904 GCF_021218885.2 Marmota monax | reverse complement strand
TAGAGAAGTAGTGATAAAAAATACCAAACAAGATTTAGTAAACAGACATAGATCTGAAATCAGGATTTGAGAAGTAGGAGCTTAAATACCTTTGGTGGAGAAAAGGTCATCCTTTAGATATACCTTGCTTTCTATAGGCGGATATTTAGATATATCCAAAAAAGAAAATAAAATTTTGAAAAGCTTCAGAGTGGATTGAATCTGCTAGGAAATGAGTTCCACAGTATTAAAAGTTATATAAATATAAATAAATATATATGTATATGTATATATATATATATATATATATATACACACACACACACACACAGAGAGAAAGAGACAAAGAGAGAAACTTTTCATATTCAAAGAAAATATTGCCTCAAGATGTACATAATTAATAACATCTGACCTTTGCTTTGGTTCCTGTGTGGTGCCATTCTGTAACAAATGCAAAAAGGATTCCACTTCTCTCTGCATAAAGTTGAAAAAAATACACCTATGGAATTTCATGCCAACCTGACGCCAGAATCACATGCTTTGCTTCTTGGGCTATTATTCTATATAATTTGGTATTTGAAATAGAACTAACCTGAGAAAATGCTAGAATTTACTTCATATAAAAATCTTTAGTGACAGTATGTAGTCAGGGTAATCATAAAGCTGCAAAACCATTATCTTGATTCATTTAATACCTGATCACAAGGTGCCAATAAATGGTTCAAATATAATATACAGACTGAGTAGAAATCTAATTTTACTCTCAGGTTAAAAGTTGGATTTATCACTATATTTCTAAAAGAACCTATATTTAGGTACCATGAAGATAATTAAAAATAGGACTCTAATAGCTATAATCTCATTTTTTTCATATTATCTAGACATGTGGGTCTCAATTCTATTCAAATATTCTTAATTTACTTACGAGTGTGTGTCAAACATCTGTGGTGTATGTTGTGTAGCCAATACTCCAGTTCCAACAAATTGATAGGTTGATTAAGCCTTGAATTTGCTTCCATTTTAGAATATTATCTAATTAGGAACTTTTTGGTGTTTCTCAAAGAAGTGCATAGCATATCAAGAGAGTACAAATAAGGGGTATTGTTTTAATCAGCTTTTTCTTGCTGCTGAAACCAAAAAATCCTGACCCTCTCCTCAAAAAAATTTAAGAGGAGAAAAAGTTTATTTGATGCTCATAGTTTCAGAGGTCTTAATCCATGTATGGCCAACTCCATTGTTCTGGACCCAAGGTGAGGGAGAAAATCATGTATGAAGGGCATAACAGAAGAACACAGCTTAGAACATGGCTACAAGGAAGCAGACAGAGCTCTACTCAGCAGGGTTGAAATATGAACCACAAAGGCTATCCCACCCCCAGGTACCTATTTGCTTCAGCCACACCTTACTTGCCTACAATTCCCACCCAGTTAATCCATATTCATTGATTAATGCACTAATTAGGTTAAGGCTCTCATAACCCAATCATTTAACCTCTAAACTTTCTTGCATTGTCTTACATTTGAGCTTTTGGGGGACACCTCATATCTAAACCATAATATGAACCAAATCTGAGTGGTGTTGGTACCTAATTGATGGAATGAGTCAGTAAATGAACACTATGAAAACAAATTTCTGAGAGAAGAATTAACCAGTACAGAGACAAGAGGAAAGTATGAGTCTAACAGATTGAAGAAACCGAACACTTGACACAGTAAATATTTACTAAATACATGTCATCATTATTCTTATTTAATTTTTATTAAAGTAATTTTGTTACTATAGCTGAAGAGTAACTTATGAGAGACAGAGAGGTAGAGAGCTCTGACTAGAATAATAATTGAAGGGAGCTAATAATGGACTTTGAGAATTGTGCACATTTTTTTACAGATTCTATGGAGCAACTAAAGAGACATATGGGTAGTGAATTGATTAGATATACAATTGTAGAAGATTTTTAGAATAGAAAATAGAAGTGTAAAACAGATCAAGAAATCCTTAGTGATTTTTCATAAATCACACTTGTACAAAGGAGAGTATAGAGACTGAGAGATACAATGGTTAGGGGAAAAGATGCTACATTAGACTTGAGCAGTTTAATTTTGACATATCCATGCGACTTCTAAGTGAAGTATCAGATATACAGATACAGACACACATTCTGTTAATCTGCAGCATGTAGATAGTGGTTGAAGACAGGGATGTGGCCACAGCATGTACAGAGATGGATTACATGGAAATTACTAGGAAGACAAACAACTGCCTCTCCTGAATACCAATATTTTCTTACAGTAGTCAGAGAGAAATGAAACCATACACATGTGCTTGCATGCACACACACATGCTAGCATACACACACACACACACACACACACCCCTACAGAAAGTAATAGAACAAAAGAAAAGAGGAAATACCACTCCCTCAAAGGCTATATAAGACAGCATTCTGAGAAAGATGGGGTGAGTATTCTCAAATACTGCAGTGACAAACTACCCCAGAAAGTGTTCACTGGATATAAACAAAAGGAAGCAGTGTCACGGTAAGTGCTGTTTCCTTGGATCAGTGGGACTAAAAATCAGTTTTTGATGACTTGAAGACAAAATCATGTGTGAAGAAGTGAGAGTGGGCAGAGATAGTGTAAACTAGCTTTTGGAAAGGTTAGCAGGAGAGAAAGCCCATCTTTTTCTGATGGTAGACATTTTTAGTTACCAATGGTTATTTCTCCAAGGTCAACATCAGTGAAACCTTGAGAAATGAATAAAAATTTGAAACTATTAGATTTTTAAGTTGAGATAAACTTGATGATCAAAAATTAATATGAATAATAAAAGCATTCTACTTTAGCCAATGGGTATTAAGAATCATGACTATCTAGGAAAGCAAATATATGAGGCATATATATTTGATGAAAGCAATGAGTTTGGTTTTTGACATGTCTGCTATATATGCAGGTGGAAACATCTGGCTGGAAGGTAGTGATCAATGGTGACTACATGTGAATTCCTATCATATAAAATATTTTTTATGATTTGCACTATTTAGTTTTTCCAAGGGGATAAGAAATAAGACTAGAATTAGTAATTGGTAATTAACTCCAAATGGGGTTCCAAGAACCTGAAGAAAAAGGAGATGTTTTAAATGAAGACAGGGGTAGCTATTTGAAATCTATTTACCAAAAGGTAATATGATTTTCTAATTGACACCAAGGCAGTTGTATGTGCTGAGACTTTTGACATATTGATGGTAATTACTACTATGAGAACAGATAAGAGAATATAGATTAAAATTAAATAGAATGCAGAAAGTAAGAATACAGAGACCAAGTCTAGAACCATGGAAAACCAATGTGTAAGGATGGATACGGATAAAACATTCAGGCAAGAAATGTTTAGAGACAGGAAGTAAACCAGGACCAAATAATTTCTAGGAAGCAGAGGTGATCTTGGATTCATGACTCTGATGAGGTTTGACATCCATTTGGAATAGCATTTTCCATTAACTTAGTCCATAGTAATCCTTCCTCTTTCTCCACTTTTCAAATTAGAGGATTTTTCTGGCCCAGACAGCTCTTTGCTGCCCCCTTCTGATTCTTGCTTGCTATAACCATTGCAATTAGACTGAACTGTGAATTTAGGTTATTTTAAAAATCAAAAGCCTCACAGCTCATGCTTGTCTTGCCACTAGGGGCCTAATGTCTTGTACTGTATTCCTCCAAAATCTGTAATTGTGTTGAGCCATCCCTCTGTACTATGAATGAGCTACTAACTTTGTTTTCTAATTCTCTCAATTTTTAATTACTAATGGTTATTGCCAAAAAGGTTAACATCAATGAATTTTTGTGTGACATGAACAAACAAATAAGATCATTAGACTTTCAGTAGAATATGAAATTAGCCTAATAGTAGAAGCCTGTGTCCACATACTTGGAGAAAGCTCTGGATATCTGAGTGTCCTTGAATCTTCATATAATCCCAAATCAACTCATTGTCTAGTGTTTAAAAATGAGATTTTGCCATGAGTTTATACTCAGCAGTTTAAAAACTAAAATGTATGATATTAGGCACCCTGTTATTCACTTCCAAATTACCTTGCTTATCAAGACTGCAATATAATTGCTTTCTTAATCACCAGTCTTTCATGCTAGCCCTTAAGTGATATATGGTATGAGTCCTACACAATCTTATTTGCAGCTATATTCCTGGTGCACAAGGTAAGTATTGTAAATACAAAGCTTCCATATTATTTCTTAAGTGAATTAAGGGATAAATAAATTAGGTTAAATATACAACCTAAATCCTAGACTTTTTTGATGTGACATCACATCTGCTTTTAAAAATTGAAGAATAGACATTGTGATGTCGCACATCAGACTCCAATGTCAGGATACCTTCTATTTAAACTGAAATTTAAGCTTCCAGAAACTCAAAATTTCAGTGCTTTGTCACACATAGAAATTTGGACTTCAGCTAATTTTCAAAGATCTGGCACTCACCTGGGTTAATTCCCTCTCCATGTACACTCAGTTTTCAACCCCCTCTCTCCCCCTTGGTCACAGTGGCATGGACCTAGCATTCTTTGAATCTGAGCATATTTTTTTGACAATTTTGCTCTTATAACAATATAACATCCTGCTCTACACAGTTACTAGGATGTTTACTTTTAAACTATTTATGCCTCTATTTCAAATTTCATATTTTCTGGGCCTTCTGTTGTACACATGATATTTTTCCTGCACAGCCTGAGTATTGCCTATTCATATCCTCTGTTATCACATGTCCACATTCAAATAATACTTACTTATCCTCTCTCTCTCTCTCTCTCTCTCTCTCTCTGTGTGTGTGTGTGTGTGAGTGTGTGTGTATATATGCACAAGCACATGGACACGTATAGGGAGAATCTCAATGAGCATAATTTCAATTCCTTTCTTAATCTATTGGTATTTAAGGAACAATATGCCTTTTCTGAAGATCTGTGAAGGCAATGGGAATCTTGCTTAAGTCTTTGATTGTGTGATTCAATAAACAGAAGGCAAAGAAAATAGGGACTTGAGACACTTAAAAAATAAATCAAGAATTATTCCTGAAATATTCTAGGAAAGGATAATATGTGACCAATTCGCTTTTTCTCTTCATGGTGTAATTCTAATGTCATTACTATTACTGCCATTATTACTAGTTAGCACATGTGCATCAAATAGTGTGCAGTTGGTTACATTCATATAAACACAATTTCTATATTAATGTCTTTCTCACATTTTCTCACACCTACACACAAAGAAACATATGACACTATATACAGAAAGAGAAAAGATCTTGCTGAAGATCAGTGACCTACTAGTAGTGAGCTGAGGTTTTCATCCATAAACAAATAACAAATTTAAGGTTTTGTAGAACAGTATCTTGAAGTTTGAGGAAGCAGCATGGAATCAGGAAAAGGAGCTCACATGGGGTTTCTAGGGCTATGCTGCACTTCACACAGTGGCTGATAGGTGTTTATTGCATATTCCGTCTTTAGTCTTTACATCTTAGACATGCCCTACAAATAGTGTTGTATTGTTTGGTTGTTTTATCTGCATTGAATTTATAATAAAACTACATTGAAAAGAAAAGAATCAGTATTCCTGTTGGCAACAAGATGAACTTTACTTGGCAGATTTATTTGGCATAATGTAAATTAGTAAACAAAACACAAAGGTCCGCTTTCAGTGATAGGACCTGTCAACCTAACATTTTAGATTGCACCACAGGAGATTTGGTAAAATGTAATATTGTACTTTACAACTGCAGTTTTGCAAATGTGACAACCTGAAATTCACTTTTTCAAAAGTGACATATCAAGCAAATGGCATATATATTTAGGCACTTTTTACAAATAGGTGCTAGGAAAAAATCTGATGAAAATAACAGACATTGGCATCCCAAAGCAATCATTTATGATCCAGAGATTGTATACTAAATTAATGAATAAGAATAAGTGATTCGTTGAATGTTTGATCAAAAAAACAATTTAAAGATTGTTTAATTCTTGGAAAATTCACAATTACAGAAAATGCAGAGAGTAAAATTACAGTGTAGATTAAAATCATTATCTAGTAGCAAATAAATTTGAGCATCATTTCATATGTAAATTAGTCACTAGTATTTATTCACTTGTAATAGTTTATATTTGTTTTCTACTTGTTCTACTTTAATTCTTAATGTTTTTAAAAAAGAAATGCTTTATATATTTTGAATATTATTATTCAAAAAAATCACCCTTATAATCATTCTGGGAATGTACAGCATCTTTCTGCTATTCTGGGTCACTGTTTTTCTAGATCCCATGTCTTCTATTTTTGGAGTGATGTTCTCATCTGGGGAGTTCATGCCCTCCCAAAGCTTAGAAATGAGAGATGATAGGTAAATATTTAAGAATGTGAATTCTCAAAAATATCTTTCACTCTCATATTCTTTTACTTCACTTACTATCACAGGATAATATCTAAAGTGGAAATCTATATTTTACATTCCTTGACAAGTTAATGATCTGGGAAATAAAACTTGAGCTAAGTATGGCATGGAATTCTTTTGGCCAACTGGAATTATTCAATTAAGAGGATCTTCTTCCTTTCCAGTAGCTATGGGAAGTCAGCTTCTGTCCATCTAAATGGTGTGTTCTACAGAGTGAATTTCTTTGGCAATTAGGCCACTACAGTTAGAGCTGATAGGCAAGAAAGTACTGGTTCATTAGTGAGCCACGGAACTGACTCAAAACTGAAGCCTACTTTATGTCTATATCATGCAATAATGGAAACCAATGGATGAACCTTATTATACAAACCAGTCTCAATTATAAGGTCTGGAACTTTATACACAAAGAATCCTAAGAAGGAAGCAAACAGATTATATAAATGACACATATCAGTACATATTTCTTATCACCATAATAACCACCTCTTTCAGCAATTCATAAGAGCAAAGGGCAGGAAGATGTTCCTTTCACTGGTTATCTAAAGACCAACTTTTTAAAAGATTTTTAACATTAGCAATATCTAGCTATTATTTGCTTTCAAAAAATGCACACACAAACACAATCCATGTAAGATAAAGATAATAATAAGATATCAACTGTGTACATGTTTGTTCTGTCTTTGTGATGGTTGTGATAATGGATTTAACTTCCAATGAGATGTATAATGAATTCCTGCTAGAAACAGTAATGAAACTTGTTTCATGATTTTTTATAATATACTTTTACTATTTTAGAAACATTTTTTTTCATATGATGATTTCTTCATTTATGCCATGCATACAATTAATATTTTTAGAAATGGTTGCCAAAATTGTACTTATTTGGGGGGATGGCATTTCCCATAGACACTGAAGAGTATTAAAAAACATTTGAAAGTAATTAATTGAAACTAGAGGGATCAGATAATTATTCATTGTGGCTTTGAAAACCATTCTGTTTATTCAGTTACAATCAGATAAAATAAAGATTATATCAAAGTTTCTAATCTTGAGAACTTTTATGAAGGCTTCTCATTCAAAGTTCATTGCCAAGTTAAATTTGTCACAACCTATTATACCAAGGTGATTTAACAGAGTACATGTGGAATGAAAATGGCCCCGAGGTTCATGCAAGGTGCTGATCTAGGACCTTAGTGGATTTTTGATATAAGGGGAATGAAATATGGTACTTGCAAAAAGACCCATTCCATTTTTTGACAACATGCTTAGCTAATAACTGCCCTCTACTAGATTTGATCTGTTTGGTATGAGAGGAATATAAAAAAAGTGTGCATAGTGTGAATAGAATGAGATTATCAAAAACATTGACAAGATCAAAGCATTATTTTCAAGTAGGATAATGATATCAATGCTTTACAAGAATATTTACAATAAAAGTTGTAGTTCACCTCATTATCATTAGAGCATAATAGGTCAGAAATAGTGTTTTAGTCCATCATGTTAGTCATGTAGGAAATAACCTTTAAAAAAGGGTATGGAGATTTTTCAAAAGATGAAATATATTAATATTTTATTTCATTGTGTATGTATACCATCTTTTCTTTGCTCATTTTTGATGAATGTTTAGGTTGATTCCATGTCTTATTTATTATGAATAGTGTCATAACAAATATAAGCATGAAGTTGGGAGAAATACCATATAATCAAATTATCCCACTGTTGTAGTTTAGATGTAAGGTGTCCCCCAAAAGCTCACGTGTGAGACAATACAAGGACTTTCAGAGGTGAACTGATTAGATTATGGGAGGTGTCACCTAACCAGTACATTACTCCACTGATACCGATTAACTGAGAGGTAACTGTAGACAGGTACTATGTGGCTGCATGAAATAGGTCACTGGGGTTGTGACTTTGGAGTTTATACTTTGTCTCTGGAGAGTGGAGCTGTCACTGTGCTTCCTGACCATCATGTTCTGAGCTGCTTTCCTCTGCCATACCACTTCACCTTGATGTTCTACCTCATCTCAGACCCAGAGCTATGTAGTCAGCCACCCAAGGACTGAAGTCTGAAACCATGAGCCAAAATAAACCTTCCCTTCTCTCTATTTTTTTATCTGGTCTTTTGGTCACATTGATGAAAAGTAACCTAAAACCCTCGGATGAATATGAAGTCAATATGTCAAAGAGACATCACACTGCCCTGTTCATTGCACCATATTCACAATTGTAAAGACATGGAATTCTATGGAATAAAATGTCCATGAAAGTGTCCATCACTGGATAAATACAGAACACACAAACACACACACACACACACACACACACAAATACTATTCAACAATAAAAAGAATTAATCCTATCATTTGCAACCATATGAATGATCCTGAAGAAATTTGTTAAATGATGTGATCAAGGCATACATATTCTCACTCATATGTGAAATCTGTAAATGTCGATCTCATAGAAATTGAGAGTATAGTAGTGTTTCCTAGCAGCTGAAGACAATATGGGGGGAAGGAATGGGGGCAGTTGGTCAATGAGTGCAATGTTACTGTTAGATAGGGGGACTAAGTTTTCATGTTCCATTGCACAGGGGGTGACTATACTTTATAATAATGTAGTCTATATTTCAAAATAGGTAGAAGGGAGGATTTTAATGTTACCATCCCACAAAAAAAGAAAAAGATGTGTTCAAAATAATAGATATGCTAATTATCCTAATTTGATTATTACACTATATATACATTATAAAATGTCTCATTATACAATAAAACATCACACTATATCCTCACACATACAGTTATTATATATTCATCAAAAAATTTGTAAAAAAATACTTGATATTTAATGTCATCTGAACAAGTGGCATAAACTTATTGGAGATATTTGCACAATATCTTGCTTATTAGCTGACCCTTACTCAAGCTAAATATAGTTCAATTTTTTTAATTTTAGGGGAACTAGGGGCCTCTTGGTATAAACATGCCTTTGTACTCTTGATAGCTTTTTGCTTCAAATCTGAATCTTGAATTTTGTATTTATTGTAAATGTAATGAGATATGGTGTGTATTGTAACATTTTCTAGCAATATCCCTATGATTTCTCAGTAATTCACAGTAAATATGGTAAGGTAGCATACATATACAGGGTAAGAAACAGGCTTAACTGAAAGAAATTTATTCTTATTGCTGAGGATGACATCTGAAAACAAAATGTTGGGGAACACTCCACAAAGATTTTTTTTTTACATGGACAATAAAGTAAAAAGACAAGCCCCAATCCTTATTTTATGAACAAGAGCTTTTAATGTATTTCACACACCTATAAATTAGAAGCCTGCAAAAAAAATTCTATTTCAGGTTATCATTTCATCAGTGGACATTATATGAACATGCAGTCTTTGTTTCTTGTTATTTTTACTCTTGTTTAAGCAGTATTTTAAAAATTAAATAGGAATTGAATATTCAAATACATGTTTCTGAAGAAGTAATTTGTTTTTACTAATAATTAGCAATAATTTTTTAACTATGAAAAAGGTAATGATAAAGATCGTAATAGCAATGATAATAACATTGTCTTTTATGGGATGTTTAAAATGTAATAGACACTGTACTAAGATATTTATGTATATTATCACTTAATTGTAAAATTGTAATTCATGATCCCTTTTAAATTAATACAAGTATGTTTTACTTATACAATAAAATTCAAAAACCCTATAAAACAAAAAACAAGCAGTGACAATTTTAAATTTTTATTATTACATAATTATTTTCTTAAAATATAGTCACCAAGTATTAGCTTTCTAAGTTGTACTTTAAGATTGTTTTCCCAATGTCTCTTAATCTGAATAAATAATAAAATAAATACTTATGATGAATGTGGAAACAAAGTATGATATGACTTTTTCCCTAGAATTTTTAGAATTTAAAAAAAATTATTTATAGTCACAGTAAATTAAAAAAAATTCTCAAAAGGCATAGATAGGCTTTGGAGACCAGATTTCCTATGTTCTTTCTTACCTTCTTTTTCAGTTAGTTGACTAACAGAGGGCTTCCTATTTTTGTTTTTTAATAATAACTAATTCTAAATAACTATGTGTTAATTAATGCCAACCATTCTCATGATTTGTTTTGTATAAACTTATTCAGTTAATGCTTCACAAGAACTCTGTGAAATATATATAACCACCACCTTCATTTTTTCAGAAAAAGTAAGTCTTGAAACTTATAAGTTAAAATCTTTGCTTAAGTTCTCACTGTTGAGGGAGTTGGCAGGTAATCTTGTATATGAAATCCAGATCTTGAACACTTTTTGTGATGGAGAATTGTCAGAGGGTATAGGAGTATGTTTGGACTGACCATGTATTGATGATCCTTTGTCTACCATTACCAAAAAATCTAAACAAGAAGTTAGGAGTTTTCAACAGTTTATCCCTACATAGGAAACACAGGCCATGAATCATGTGTTCCATATAATTTATTAACATTTTAGTATCCACAACTCACTGCAATAATTTCAGATTCCTTACAGATATTTAAACAAAATGTACTAGATATTTAGTGTTTTATATCATGTACAAAATATAAAGAAAAGAGACAATGTTTTAAGTCATTAAACAGCTCAATTTTAAACTTAAAGGAACTTACTAGGTCAGGTAAAGTAATAGAATCATCTTTTTGTGACATTTTATCAAATGGTTCTGTGTCTAAAGGTGAGCTACTGTGTAGTATCTGGTGACATTTGTTTACAAAGAATGAAAGAATTTTACAGAAATAGGTAGTACTTGTGAATCTGGATTGAAAGATATCACTTGATCATTTACCACTGAAATCAAACTAGAAACAAAGGCATATCAACTGAGTTCTGTTTTAAATAAAAATAATATGTGAGTTTTATCCAAATCCTCAACATATTTTGACAGACTTTCTATTTTAACAAAGATTTAATTAAGGCACATCCCATTTTTTCTTCCATTGAATTTTAATTTTGAATTTTCATATTTTTAGTTCACAGTAATAATGTGTTCCTTATAGGAAAAAAATAACCTCTTCAGCTAACGAGAAGGGCACATACAGGTCCAAAGGAAAGAAGTCACCAGAGTGTGCCTTATTTCAACCCTGTGAGCTCCACATAGAATTTTTTTTTTCTTTTAAGTTATCAGAACCAGCAGAACAGATTTTAAAATAGTCTATCTCCAACTGTCTCCTTGTTTGGGCCCCTGGATGATTTCTCTATGTGAAATTTTCTTTTATCTTTTTTCAGGTGAAAGGTTTGCTTGTAGGTTTTCTACAAATGAAACCAACTAAAACCTCCTAAGTTCAGAAATGAAGCTTAGAATCTTTTTGAAGGAGGCTGGCTGGTCATAGCTGCTCAGCTGCAGGGCGCACACTGAGGCTCTGCCACCCACCACTTGAACAAGGGGCAGGTGCCAATTAAAAAGAAGCCAAGCAGGTAGTATGCAGGTAAGCAATGAGGGACCTTTCCCTTTTCTCTGCCAAATAGACACAGCCTGCCAAGGAGGCACATCAGAGGTAATGCTGATGCTTCTTTTCACAGGCTAGCAGAGGACACTGGGCCAGAACTAAACACACATGGTCAGCTTTGCCTGTGATACTTGGCTACCCTGAATTCTTATTTTGCCCTTCCTGTGTGGTATGTATATCTTCCTTTAAGACTTCTTCCAGCTTATCAAAGCACTATAATAGGTTATAATGAGAAATGAAGAAAAAAAAATTGATTAAATTTTTAAAAATGATGTATTCATTCATTCACTTTAATGTAGATAAGAGGGCTGGGGTTGTGGCTTAGTGGTAGAGCTTTTGCCTACCATGTGTGAGGCACTGGGTTCAAGTCTCAGCACCACATAAAAATAAAGAAAATAAAAATTCCATCAACAACTAAAATAAAATAAAATAAAATAAAAAAGTGTGGATAAGACTTACTTTTTTCATGGTCATTTGCCATTTTGTATGGAATAAAGTCTGAAGCACATTTAAATGATGGGCTATCTCCCAATGGCAACAAAAAATGAAGACAATAGTTTGGAAACATTGTGAATTCTGAATATCTTTAACATTTAAGAGTTATTGATTTCTCTATAAACCACATAGAAATACATAGTACTAGGGGCGTTTGTGGGTGCCTGTGTGTGTTAATGTAAGCCTGCATGCATCTGATACTGGTGGTGGTGGTGTTTGTAAGATGAGTAATTGGAAATTTCTTTTGGTAAAATTAATTCTTAATACATTGAAGACAAAATAAAAATGGTGTCTCTGTTAGGTAATTTCCTTATGTCTTTCTATATTAATTCTCATTGTTTTTCTTCTCAGGCTATATGATATATTAAATATCCTAAATTTTTCTTCCCATTGAAAGCACCTAGAACTGCTCAATAAAATCTTTTAAAAATTTTTAAGTGAAAAATTGATCTGGCAGGAAAACAGGAAATTCTAAAAGGTTAAAAACAAAGAAGGTAGGAACCTTGGATGGTGAGTGGTAGGCAAGCTTGCTGTCAAGGTGGATTTTGCCCTGAGGGTATCTCACAAATGCTTGTGCAGCAGTTATACAGGGTCAGGTAATTAAAAGGCTCACACCATTCCACAGGGTACACTCACATAAGGCTTCAATAAAGGCAAAATGTATGGTCCAGAAGGAGGAAGAAAGCACAGGCTAACATCAGAAAGGGGCAAGGTGTGAAGGCAACTTGGACTCCTTTCTTAGCTGAAGGACTTAAACATTTTGTTTTTAGATTAGTAGTCACACAGGAATGATCTAGTTCTCAGGAGAGCCTTTGTCTCACCTTCATACTCCTCTATTAATGTAACCAAAACCAGCCTGCTTTGGCATATATCATGAGAATCAAAGAGCAACCAAGTGCAAATTCAGGCTGTTTGTTTTCTGTAGGCGATGCTGAAAAGCTAGGGCAGCTGTTTTCTGATCAGTCTCAAATCCTGGCCCAGGACTACATTCGTCATTCATTATTGCAGTTTACTCTGTCTTGGCCAAGTGTCCCACAAGGTTCCTGATGCCTCTGAAAACTAAGCGCAGGATTGAAACAGATTAACTGAAATTAATCCAATACTTCCAGAAATTAAAAATATTGAGGGCCCTATGGAATTGAATTTGTATTTGAAGAGAAAAATTATATTCTAGAATGAATGAGAAAATGTGTATGTGGGGCATTCTAATGAATTCCAAGTAGAATAAGGGAAGGCAAATATCCCTTATGCAATGTAGATAGAAAAAAAATTATAAAAACTTAAAGAGAAAGCATTGGTTTGGTAGAAGGAGAAGAAAAGACACCAATTACCTGACTTTTCAATGTCAATAAGGAAAACGAAACTAACAATATAATATAATTATGATATAATACTGGTATATGTATATACAGGTAGGTAGATACATACACAAACACATACACATACACACAGACACCAGTGATTGAACCCAGGGTCATTTAGTCACGAGCCATATCCCCAACACTTTTTATAGTTTATTTTTAAGTTGTTGAGTTTGGCTTTGAACTCACAATCCTCTTGACTTAATTTCTGGACTAAAAATATTGTTGATAGGAGTACTTCTCAAGAATATGACTAATCTAGATTTATATACCAGAAAAAGTCTTTCAGGAAAAAGACTGATGTGTTAACACTTAAATACATAAAAATTGAACAAACATTTTTATCACTAGATTCTCTACATAAAAAATTGCAAAGAATAGATTTTAGAGAATATAAAAACCAGAAAGATGGGCTGGGGATGTGGCTCAGTGGTAGAGTGCTCACCTAGCACGTACGAGGCCCTGGGTTATATCCTCAACACCACATAAAAGTAAACAAATAAGGTATTGTGTCCAACTACAAAAAAAAAAAAAAACACAGAAAGTCTCAGATGAAATGGTTGAAATCCAAAAAACAATAATTAATGAATATAATAATAAATATGCTGGCCATTCAAAATGTTGACTTTCCAAATATGTTTATCAAATTTTATGTTAAAAACATATCAAACTAGAATACTTAATTACATTGTATTTGAGGAAACTTAACAGTTAGATTGGTTAGTACAGGGAATTTCATAGGTATCATCGTTCCACTAATGAGGTCTAGATGGTGAGGGTGGGTATAAACGTTTACTCCTTATTAAAACATTTTATAGTAACATGCAGGTTATGTACACAGGATTGTGGCACTATGTCAAAAACATAAAATAATCTATTTCTTTAGTCTTAGCTGAGCATCTTTCCTGTTCTCTACTGGTAGAAGCTTTGCTTTCTATGATCAAATGCCATGGAATTCGAATGTCTCTCATGGTATCTGCTTGCTGAAATAAAATTATTCCACTGCTTTCTTATCAATAGTTCACGTCTCTGCTGCAGGGTCAAAATACTTTCATTCTCATAAATCTATGAGGAGACAGTATATTTCTTTAAATGCACATAGAAGTGGAAATGACTTGTCATTTATCTTTTCTTCAGAACAAGCTTTATTTGGAGAAGAAAAGAAAGATCTCCCTAAATACCTCAAAGGAAGTTAGAGACCAAAGACTCCTTAGGGGTAGGGGTAGGGCTGGGCTAGAAGAAAAAGAAGGAAAAGATAGAAATATGGAAGAAATTTTATTCAGGAGACAAACTTTTAAATGTTTTCCTGTAGCTTACTAGATCTGTAATCTTTAAAACATGGCAGTCACTGAACCTTAAAGCTGTGCATCCTACCTGCTTAGGAATGAAGCTTGCTATATTATCCTGACATAATCATTGTATTGGTCAAATGACAGAGAAAGCCTAGATTTAATGCCTTTATGCAAAGAGAAATAATCTTTTCGATTGTAGTTTTTTTTTCTATTTTTCTTAGCAGGTAGTGTCATTCTATTGCATGAATACCAGGAGGATAAATGATTAGTTTGCATATTATAGATGGTTAAAGCATCTTTTGCTTGTCAAATTTACAATAATTCTCATAGTAATGCCACCTTGTATTATTAATTTACCTTTCAAAAAGACAAAGATACCACATATACTAAACACAAAGCTAAAGTGACAGAGTCCTTTTTGCAACCCAAATAAATATATCACTGTCATTTAGCAATCCTCTGTGTGCAGTTGAATTTTTTCCAGTACTACTAGGAAGTTAAAGGAGGGCAAAAATAGACAGATCATTGACGTCCCATGCATATATCCATACCACTTTAATCTTGTACATAAAAGGTCAAGCATAAAATTATTTGCTTGGAGCAGCTGTCCTCCAAGATTTGAATTAACATAGATCGAGAGTACCACAAGGAAAAAAAGTTAATTTTATCTTAATTGGATTAAGCCAGGACCCATCTATACTGAGGGAATGAGGTTACAAAAGACTAGAAACTGCTACGTTGACAGAAAAGGATTAATTCATTGGCTAGCGTCAGGTTGTTGACTAATAACATATTGATCGTATCTATAAAATATGCAGAATGTCTGTCAGGAGGAGAGACACTTTGGAATTGGAGATTGCTAGCATATCTGACATGATCAAAATTAGATTAATATTGTTAAGAAGCTGTGAGCGAGCTGCATATTACCTTCGCAAATATCAAAATTTTCTACACACGTCTGGGATTGACCATCATAAACAGTAGCAGTACTTGTCAGTCAGAGGAAAGTGACTGATTTGTGTAGCTGCTTCTCCCTCCGCCCCTTCTTTTCTTTAATGTGTTCCAGCAGACATATTGAACTACCACAGTTTAATCCCAGTGGAGCCTGCAGGTGGTATTGTCCTTGCATGGAGGAGTTATTAAATTCTTAAGGTCACCATAAAAAAGGTTCCATTAAATTGAGTTAATAAAAACATTGAGCAAAGAGCACAGGTGTCAAAGCTTTGGGAATTGGAATGTCTCTCCTGGTATCAGATTAAAACAATAATTTAAATTCATCATAGTATGAAGAAGATAAAAATTCTGCATTCTTTAATAAAATGTGAAATTTTTGAACCTAATACAAATGTGTATATCTGAACATTTATTCTGGATGTTTTGTGTTTTTTTTTTTTTCCTTTTTTTTTCTTGTTTTGAAATTGATGCTGATTTTTTTTAAAAAACTAAGATACCTAGTAAATAGCATCCTGATAGTAAACATCCAAGTAAATTTTGGGGACATTTTACATGTGAAAGCTGATCTCTTTTATTATTATTATTGTTAAGAAAAATAGAAAAGATAAAAACATAGCACTTGATTTAAGAGGACTTTGGTCCTTTCCTGGCGAGAATATTCCAGTGTGGATTAGAAAACAATCTTTAGCACATAGGAGGAATGATGCAGCTACTAAGATTCTTCATTGTACAACTGATTCACAAAACTGTATGAAGGGCATAAGGTACAGAACTCCAATTGTCCCCGAGGCATTTCACTTGCCTATGAATTTACAACAGCCTATTTTCCTTTGGAAAAGGAAATAGGAATTATTATTTTGGTAGTATTGTGATAAACATTCTATAAATGAATCAGTACCTAATCTACTTAATTATGGAACTTTAGCCACATAAATTTTCAAGAAAAAATATAAGGAATCTTATGAACATGTGAAATTTTAGATTCAATTTAACAAGCATATTTTAGAAGTGACCACTGTTCCTTAACTAAAATCATATGTTCCAATTTTCTGGGGCATTAGTGTGTAAATGGTGTGTGTGTGTGTGTGTGTGTGTGTGTGTGTGTGTGTGTTTATACATTAATGTATATATTTCTTAGACTCCGATGCATTTTTAGTGATGTGACTATATTCTCCTTCAGGTCTGACTATATCCTTTGGAGCCCAGAATAACATGAAAAGTTGAGGGGATGGGGATGGAGGAAATGTTATGTTAAATGTGCAGGAAAGAAACTCCATTGCAGATAACAATTCCTGTTTCTCTTTCTCTATTTATAGTGTTTTTGTATCTGCTAGTTAATGTTATTCTAAACAAAAACAATCAAAATTTTGATTATTAATATAAATTTTACTGTTTGCAGACTTCAAAAAAATATATAAGAATGCTAAATGCCTATGAGGAATATCAGATACACAATTCATGATATACACAGTTAATTCAGTTGTTTTTATATCAATTTTGACATGCTAGTACTATCTGTATTTGCCTTACTAATGATAAAAGAGGGCTGAAATGAAACTGTGGATTGCTCTTTGCTTCCCTTTGCTGCTATGTTGTAATTTTTAGCCTAAGCTAATACAAAGAAGTCACATGAGTAAGAAAGAATAAGATAAGTTTCCTTGGTTGGTCTGTTTCTTGAAATACCATTGCCTTCATTCTGCATTCAACTGAAGTCCTAATTGAAGTGAAAATCTTGGCATTTCAGGAAATTTAGCGACCCCACTTTCTCAGTATAAGAAATGCATGCTTCCCTTATTTAAATTTATCTTGAGACTTGCTAAACTCCACAAATCAAGGTCCACTGTAATTGAGTGTTTCTGGAACATTGCAAAGGCTATATGTGAACAGTTCAGCAAGCAATGATATACTCATATTGTATTCATTTCTTCTTCTCATAAGCACGGTCATTTTTTCCATGAAACTTCATTAGCAAAGTCCAAAGTGAGGAAAGTGTTAAGTATTTTTAAAAAGGGACAGAAGAGCCCTGAACCAAACTTATGGGACTTCTTAGCATGTGGTCCTTTGTGACCTCACATGTCACACACCAATGGAACTGCTTCAGTCTTCTTTAAAAGAATGTGAGGGGTAATGCCATGTGTCATTATACATACCTGAGACGTTCAACATTAGCCATACTTTCATGACAATCTTTACCATAAAAATTAGGTAAAAATGACACTATGTATTGCAGATGAGGATAAAGCTAAATGAAGGAAAAATAAGAAATGAGTACTGGCTTCAATACAAGAATGCTCATGAACAACAGAGTTGCCTGCCAACATAGATTGTCTGTACTGGGGCACTTTAGAGAGATGGAAATCCTGATTTACATAGGTTTTAGGAATAGACAGTCTATATTAGTTTAAGGAAGTTGTAGGAAAATCTTAAGAAATATTTAACACACTAGGTAGGGCTACTAGCAGCTAGGTTAGCACACTTGATCTGATGATCAAGGAGAAGTAGAGTAGTAGATGGAGAAAAACCTTAAAAGAGTCTGTAATCTTTAGTTGAGCAACCTAACTGGCCCAAGGTGCCCCCACTGAGAAGAAGCCAAGGGCAAATCATTGGCTACATTCTATTTCCTTTTCCCAGTCACCTGCCAGGACTCCAAGTGACTGAACACACTTAAAAACCCAAAAGCAAGGGAACATATGATGCAATGTGCATTAACCATCATATAGTGAAAGGCAAATATGAAAGGAAAATGAAGAAAGATATTGTTTTAGTTCGCTTTTTTGCTCCTGTGACTAAAAGATCTTACCAGAATAATTTTAGGGAAGGAAAAAATTTGTTTGGGGGCTTACAGTTTAAGAGGTCTCAGTTCATGAACAGCAGGATCCATTCCTTGGGGCTCAAGATGAGGCTGAAAAACATGCTGGGATGTGTGGCCAAGGGAGGCAGCTCACATGATGATCAGCAAGCAGAGACAGAGAGACTCCACTCTCCAGAAGCAAAATATATACCCTATAGCCACACCTGCAATGAACAACTTCCTTCATCCACACCCCTCTGCCATTCAGTTACCACTCAGCTAATCCCATTAGGGATTAATTCACTAATTAGGGTAGGGCTATGACCCAATCATTTCTCCTCCAAACCATCTTGCATTGTCTCACATGTTGAGTTTTGGGGGAACACCACATCTAAGACATAACAGATATTTATCATATTCTACATTTTGGTCTTCAATACCAATATTATCTATCTTCTGTCAAAGATAATTTCCATAAATAAGGAACCACATGTTTGTCAAACTATTTTATTGTCATAGCATGTTATCAATTTGATCAACATGCTAGCATTCTTTAAGAGAAACTTAAAATGCTAACCATCACTAGTGTTACTTACTGGAGAAAAGGTATGAGGTTGGGGGTGGGGGAGAAGGCTTCATAATATACCACAATTATGGTCCCTAGTTTTGTAGCAGTTTCTGTGGCCCAAATAGATAATCTTTGCTTAATTATTTTTACACATTTCTTCTAACAGGCATTCAGATGATTCTGATTCTTAACTTTATGAGTGATCCAATAATTTATTCTAATAGGACATTAATGCAAGTATGGTGGTCAAGTCTTTATTGGGTTTTTAAGTTTTCCACTGACCAAGAATGTAAGGCAAGTAACTATTAAGCAGACTGCAGATAAATAACATAGATTTCCCCCCTTCCCCTTACTTTGTTGCAGTGACACAAGTCCCCCAGGCATTGAATCATATTCACAAATTCATCATTGGAATCTGCTATGGGCAGAGTGAGCAGTCAGCATTGGTGGAAATGATAAAAGCCATGCAGAGGGAAAGGCCACATTTTTGAGGATATGCTTGTCATTCCTGTGACCATTATTATTTTATGATTGGTCTCATTAAATTAACATCTGGATGACGGTGGGGATAGCCTACTTTGCAATTAAAATCCTCTGATAGCCTTGATGTGGGAAGAGATAGCGTATCTTCAAAATTTTGACCATTCAGAGGAGTTCTTTTATGACTCTCCCTTATATATCATTGCTGTTGGATTTTCTTACTTTGGTTTATCCAAGTTTTCATCATTTGGCCATAGCATGAGACAACTTCATGAGAAGCAATGTCAATCTCTACTTTAGACCTCTCTCTCTACACTAATTGGATAATCATATATATGCCACCCAATCTGATCCCTTTTTTCCTTGAAATTTTGAGTCTGAATGTCAAAAAATGAAATATCTAGAATCCCTTTGGTTGTGTTTCTATCTCATAGGCTGTGGTGATGTCACACGAGTCTTTCTTTCTTTCTTTCTTTCTTTCTTTCTTTCTTTCTTTCTTTCTTTCTTTCTTTCTTTCGTTTAACTGGCAGAGAGGCTTGGCAAAGAAAACATTTCAATATGTGATTATATTAATCAAAATTGGGCTCTAATCCTTGCTAAGGACAATTAAATTTATTTATACATTATGTTTTATACATGGTGATTAGCACTCAATGAAAAATAACCCAGCATATGACAAAAAGAAGTCAAAACTTTGCTTCTAGCATGTGGCAGATCACAAAGTAAAGCAAGTAATACAACCACTTGGGCACAAAGTACAGGGTAAAATGCTGGATTAAAAACAAAATTTCTACAATAAAGACTCTAATGCATAATAGGAAAAATGAGAAATATATGTCAGACATTGAGCCATAGCAGATTTGAAATCATCACAGACAAGGATTTTAAAGACAACGCGACATCTGATTCTGACTTCTGGCAGGAAGTCCCTTTTCTGTTTTCTTTTAGAATCTGACTTCTAGGAGGAGTTCCCTTTTCTTTTGTCTACATGGAAAGTGAGCCTTTTAGCATAAGTCCCTTTGGGAGCTTAAGAGCTTTTCAGTCTTCTGCCTGAGGACGAAATTCTGACTCCAAGATTGTTTACTGGAAATTACAGAATTTTTAAGAAAACTCTTATAGTTATTTCCCAAATTTTTCTCAAAAACACATGCTTCTCTTCTCTTTGCTTGTAGTTTATTCTGTGCCTAAGTTACCAGAACCAAAATTCTTGTCTGGATATAGTTACAAGGTAAGAAGATGGGGAAGCAACGTGGCAGATAAAATAAGTTTGTAATATATTTTCAAAGTGACTATGGAACATCCATACAAAAAGTCCAGGTACCCTTGGGCTGTACACATCTGGAAATGAGAAGAAACATTTCAGATGATGAGAAAGATTTGTTAGTCATCAGAGTAAAAACTCCATTATTCACGTTTTTAATGTGAATAATTCATTCAAAATGATTGAATACTGTGATAAGAGGAGTGGCAGGATATAATCCTCTGGGCTATAAAGACATTACTAGTATAAAAAAATCAAGAATGGTATTAATTTGAGGCTGAATATTTTTCAAAAATTGTTACTTTCTTCTTGATGCACAAAGGCTTTTGGTTCTAACAGATATTCTTCATGAATCATAAACACTGATTTTCTAGCAGGCATGATTTCATCTCCAGGATAGTTTTTGTTCCTTACAGGCAGCAGCTACAGGAGATGAAGTAAAGAAAGAGATAAAGATCCTGGTTACCAACTATTATTCTAAAGGGAAAATTAGCTATGGAGGCAGGCTTACAAAGACTAACAGAAAGCTATTTAGTATTTTGTTCAAGAATTTGAAAAGCTGAAGTAAATGGACTCAATATTCAGCCCTAAGACATATAATGAGTAGTCTGTGACAGAGTTGTTTAGCCATATAATTAAGTAAGAATTTATCCTCAAACTCTATAATTTGAAAAAAAAATTAAGGTAGCTATCATTTTGGAAAACACTGTATGGCTGTAAAAATGACCATGCTAACTGGCACCATGCAATAATCTTTCCTTTTTATTAGTTAATTATAGTTTTACATAACATTGGGGTTAATTTGACATAATTTTACAAGCATAGAGTACAATTTGCTCTAATTCAGTCCTTCTTACTTCCCCATTTCCCTCTCTTCCTCTCTTTCCCTGTTGCCTTTCCTCTAGTCTACTGATCTTTCTTCTACTTATTTATAGTTTTTTTTTTTAATTATTGCATTAGGGATATACATAAAAGTGAATGTACAGTGCTTTATTCATATACATACACAGGAAAATTTGGTCCTAATAATTCCACAATTTCTTTCTTTTCCTATCCCACCTCACTCCTCCTCAATCCCTTTCCTCTAATTCACTGATTTCTCTACTATTTTCATAGATTCTCCACCCTCCATTTTATTTTTTCCCCTTTATTTTGGTCTAGCTTGGTCATATGAGAGAAAAAAAAATCAACATTTGACATTCTTCCCTGGCTTATTTCACTTAGCATGATTTTCAATAGTTCCACTCCCACCAGCAAATGCCATAATTTCATTCATCTTTATGACTAAGTAAAATTCCATTGTGTATGTATACCACATTTTCTTTATATATTTGTCCTTGAGAAGAAATATAAATGGCCAATAAAATATATGAAAAAATGTTCAACATCTGTAGCAATTGGGGAAATGCAAATCAAACCTATACAGATTTCATCTCACTCCGATCAGAATGACAATTATCTAGAACACAAATAATAATAACTGTTGGATAGGATGTGGAGAAAAATGTACAATCATTACTGTTAGTGGAACTGAAAATTAATGCAACCACTCCAGAAAGCAGTATGGAAATTTCTTAAAAAACTAGGACTAGAACCAACACATGACCTAGCTATCCCACTCCTTGGTATATGTTCAAAAGATTTAAATTCAGCTTACTATAGAGATATAACAAGATAACTTGAATACTCAATGGAGAAAATAATAATTTTTCAGTGACCTTTAAATTTTTGTCTAAACATTAAAGTCTCTTATTTTGGTGATAAATGTAAAGTGAATTTCAAAAAATGAAAGTGATGCTAAGGACGTAGGATATATCTCAGATATAGAGTGTTAGCCTAGTTGTAACACAACTCCATCCTTTGCTATCAAATGAACTGAGTACTGAGGGGCAGATATCAATCAGTGACAAACTTTGAAAAGAGTGAAAAAATTAATACTGACCATGTTATATTTTTCTTATTTTCATAGATACTTATGGACACATGAACTGGCAGTAAAGTCTATGTGATATGTATTTACTTCTGTTTCATATACTATGATAGCTGAATTTAGAAGAGTGTTCTTGGGGGGCCAGTTTTATTTAACTAAACTGCAATTAACTGATATTTGTGTATATTGGAACCCTACAAAATGAGGACTAACTGTGTTGTCCTCAGATTTTTGTACTGTCAAGAATACATGATTGGCTTAGATTTCTTGTCTATTGAGTTTTCAGGGAAGGTATTGAGCTTGAGCTATGATCACGGGAAGGCTTAAATACATAAATGGATATTCATTTGCCAGTACATCTGACAAGCTGGGTATGGTTACTGGCAAGAAGATTTAGTTCTTCCACAAGTGGACACTCCTTAGAATTCCTTGAATGTCCTCATAGTGTCATGAAAGTACTATAAGAATAAATAGTAGGAGAGAGGGAAAGGTGGAAGCTGCAAGTTATTTTATTATCTACTCTGACTAAAGGGAAGTGGAGGTCATTAAGGACTGAATTTTACACATGGCAATGGGAAATTTAGTAAAAGAATTATAATAATAAAAGTAAAAAAATAGCAAAAATAAACAAACTTAAGGCTCAGAAGGGCTGAGGTAGAGATCATTAATATTTTTATATATTAGCACTCTCCTACTGCATTTACAAGGCAGAAATCCATCTTTACTGCAGACATATATTATAGTAAACTTGACTAATATTATTTATTCTCCTCTATCACTCTCTCTCTTTCACACACACACACACACACCCCAAGTTTGTTTTTGTTTTTGTTTTTTTTTTTAAAGAGAGAGATAGAGAGGGAGAGAATTTTATTTTTTTATTTTATTTTATTTTTTTAGTTTTCGGCAGATACAACATTTTTGTTTGTATGTGGTGGTGAGGATCGAACCCGGGCCGCACTCTTGCCAGGCGAGCACACTACCGAATGAGCCACATCCCCAGGCCCCCACACCCCAAGTTTTAAGGCTCCTCAATTCATAAACAAAATAAATTTATCTTTTTTATGTATAGAATATAAATTAAATTAAGACTTAGCATATTAATCATGCCTGATACATGCTTTTTTATTGACCTTACAATTCTGGAAGAAGAATCTTATTTTTAATACCTTCTAGCTTTAGCATAATGCTGATGATTTCATGCTTTTCAATTGTTTAATAAAGATTAATATATTTTCTGACAAGGTAATTTTTAATATATAAAAATGAGAACTTTTGAAGATAGGACTGTATTTATTTAATTCTTTATAAAAATTGTATGCAATAAATGTATGCAAAAGTGCATATTTACACATGTATTCATCAGTGTTGATAGTTTGTTTTGCTTTTTATTATCAAAATCAGCAAAATAAAAAACTGTTTGCTAAAGATGTTTTGATTTGCAATTGTTTTATTAATGCCAGAGTTGAGTACATTCTTTATATAACAATGACATTTTATGTTCCTTATTTTGTACATTGCCTAACAATGCTATGTTTTTGTTTTGAATCAAAAGTATTTTTATTTTCTAATGTATAATACTACTATATTTACATATTAAGAGATAAAGATTCTGTTTCTAACAGTGAATGTGTCTTAACTATGTAGGATGACTTTAACTTATTTAGTGTTTTTAGTCTTGCAAAAGATTAGATTTTTTCCAATTTCTATGTACTAACAAATATTAATCTATGTAAATATTTACCCTTTGTATCATTCTTACAAAATTAATTTCTAAGAGTTTTTAATAAATATTAATGTATTCATATAATTATTTTATTGCTTTATTGGTTATTAAAATCTTAACACAAATAGAATGGATATTGATACGTGGTTTTCACTTGGCATGTAAACTTATTAATTTTCTTACAATATTAAATGGATCTGCAAATCTCCATTTGTGTCACTGTCCTTTTATATTTGAATTAGTTTTGTCACAGATTAGTTTTGTCACTACCTAAAACATAACATAATTTTAAAAAATAATTTAGCAAGAGATGCAGTTACTAATCTTTATATGAACTGTATGTTTTATTCAAGTTTTGCACTTTCATGATTATTGTTATCTGTGTTTTTATTTTTTTTTCAAATCAGTAGTTTCCTAAATTAATTTTGGGTTCAATGCTCTTTGCAGGTATAATTGGCAACCTACAATTGCCACATTTGAAGAGTGCTGAAAGTGAAAATCAGTGATGCTTCTCCTTTACAAATGTGTTACTTATCTTGAAATATTCACTGTTAAATGTTTTTGTTTTTTTTTTTCCTGGGATCACTTGTATCCTTAAGATAAACTCTTTCAAATTATAATATGTAATGTAAAAAGATTGAATATTTGTTGTTGTTTTAATCTATATTATTTCAATAAATTACATTTCTAAAGACATTCTGGTGAATATTATTGCAGTTTTTAAGAATTTTAAGTAAGCAAAATCAATATCTAGAGAACAGTTTCTTAGGGAGCTATTGCAATTAATTTTCAGAATATTTAGCTGGTCATATGGACATGAAGTGCTGGTATAAAAGTGAGCATAGGTAAAAAGAACAACTTGACTTTCTTGTGAAAACAAAGACAAAAAAAAAGAAAAATAGAAATAGAAATACACACACACACACACACACATATGCATGCATAAGTATCTCATTTTATTCTTATAGGATGATGATAGGAGTTCAAAATATAAAAGGACAGTGACACTTGCAAATGGAGATTTGCAGATCCAGAAATATACAACCTCATTTGCACAGTGGCTCTGGCAATAGAATAACCCCCCTTTGCTGTCATCTATCTCTGTCTACTGTAGACTTTTGAGATCAAGAAAATTTTGCTAACAATTCTACATCTTCTCCTACTTTGCAGGCCCATTTTACTTGCAACATAATTTTTTTTATCATTGACTAATTAAATTATACTTGATCTACATAAACACTTATGCCTATGGGGTATCTTCTGATGTAAATATGTTGTTACATGCTGGGAATATTATATCTGACATCACAAATAAGAAGGGAAACCCTACAGATGTCATTACAAGTTCGATTTATAATCTTGACAAGCATATAATTTAATGTTAGAAATATCCTGAAAATGTGTCTTCACATGGTGGAAGAGCAAATCAGTTTCTTTCAACTTCTTTTATAAAGGTAGTAATTCCACTTATGAGCCTTCCTAACTTAATCAGTTTCTAAAAGACCCACTTCTTGATACCATTACAATGAGAATTAGGTTTAAAATATAATTTTGGGATGGACACACTGGGACTATAGCAAATAGTAAGAAACTTCTTCATGAAACTTCTGTTTGAAACAGATAACCAATAGGGCTAGAGATATAATGAATTAGAATTAGCTGCATTTCATTATTTCCAGGATTAAGCAAGTTGTTCAACAAATATTTCTTTTTCAAATAATATGTGGTGATTAAACTTAAAAGCTAAATAATTAAACTCTGAATTTAAAAATGATAACTTTAATTAAAATAATGAGCTTAAGATTGGACCAAAAGCTGTCATGTTCCTGGATTTCTCAAAGGTTACAAATAATTATTTCTTCCTTCTCCCCCACCAGCTTTTTTTTTTTTTATAAGTTTTAAAACCTACTTTTGAGATCATGCTTTTATGTTACTGTGGAGTTGTTGGACACTTCCTTCTGTAGTAGAATCAAATGGAGGAAAATCTATAGAAGATTAAAAACATAATGAAGGCAAAGGAAATCTGAAAATGAACAGAGAATCAATTATTTTATAGTGGAAAAATATATCATTGAAAATTCATAAAGAAAATGACCTAGCAGAGATAAAGGAAACTATCAGAAAGAATGAAGAATTAAATTTAAAAACTCAGATGAAGAATTATCCTTCTCTGCCTCCTAGACAACATTCATAGAACAGAGAAAGAGAGATTAGGTATGGACTGGTAGTAATTCCATGCCTCCAAAATGAAACTCATTCACACAGATTTTGGCAACTGGTAGCTAAAAGCCACAAATTACCTCCACTGCCATGCTTCTGTAAAAAATTGTTGACACTCTCATCCTGCCATTTAATCCAGAGAGTGGCCTGGGGTAAGAAAGCAGGAATTATCTCATGAGAATCTTGAGGGACAATTATCCTGCCTTAACAGAGTGATAATTTCAAAGTGTTTTTTTTTTTTTTTTGGTTTGATATTTGTTTGGTTTTGTTTTTTTAAGGGCTAGTAGAATTGTCAGATCCCTAAAGAGATAAACTACAGCCATTAAATTATTTAATAAGATACGAGTGGTGGAAAAACATCGTGATTTTTTTCTTCTAACGAAGAGTAAATTACTAATTGTGAAACCAATCATATAAGAGCAGAATGCCCAAGCAATATTTGACTTCCTCACTTTTCTTAAAATGATGTGCCATGTTTGGAAGTCTGTTTTAAATTCAATGAATGAAGTTACCAAAACATAGGATTTATTTTTCAATTTATTTTCTTTAATAAATACCATTAAGTGATGGTTTACATATGAGGTGTTTCCCCATAAAGCTCATTTTAGACATTGCAAAAATGTTCAGAGGAGAAGTTATTAGATTATGACAGCTATAATCTAATCAGCGTATTAATCCAGTTATGAATTAATATTTGAATGGATTACTGGGTGATAACTGTAGACACCTGAGGAGTGTCTGGAGAAAATAGGTTACTGGGGTCATGCTCTTGAGAATATTTTTTGTTCCTGGCTCCACAATTGCTCTGTGCTTCCTGGCCACTATAAACCAATACCTTTTCAGCCATGATGGTCTGCCTTACTTAAGACCCAGAGGAACAGAGGCGGCCAACAATGGAATGAACCTCAGAAACTGTAAGCTCATAATAAACATTTCCTCTTCTAAGTTGTTCTTATTGGGTATTTTGGTCATAGAAACAAAAGCTAACACAGAAATGTATACTGAGAAAAAGGTAATTACTCTGACTAACCTGATCATGTCATTCAGAAGTCTTAAGTGCTAGATTGTGGAAGGAGTTTGGGAAAGTTTGGAGATGTAGTTTGGAGAAAACTTAGAATATTTTAAGCACAGCTTAACTATGAGTTTTGGTGTGAACTCAGAAGTTGACAGTTTTTTTTTTTCTTTCTGATTATTTTAAGCACCTAGTAAATATGTATTGTGCTGCTTTGCTGCTAGTACTCATGTAAACAGACTTACTTCTGATATCTGGACCTTGTTTTTTGCCACTGAAGGAATAATGTTATTGGATGTTATCCAGTCTATAATAAAGAATGTGGCATCTTCCTTTGTTCTCTGTGACTTTTATTTTACTCAATAATGAATTGGTCATCTAATCGAAAATGTAAGATTTCATAGTGTATATATTATCTCCTAGGTCATTTGCAATGCAACATAAATGCTATATAACTAGCAAACCAAAATCTACCCTGAACAGTAGAAAGATATTTCTAATATATAAGAGACTTAAGGAAAGAAAAATGAAATATATCAAGATGGAATTCTCACAGGTTTTAGAACTAGACGTTAATTGTATATAATTTTCAGTAGAAAATCTTGGTTTAAGAATTATTACTGGTGGTAAGAATAGGGAGAGTGTTACTTAGAGGATAAAATAATACTTGACTTAAACATTATTCCACATTTTTACTCTTTCTAAACTTTAGTCCCAGTTGTGCATAGTGGCACATGCCAGTAAACCTAGGTGCTTGAGAAACTGAGGCAAAAGGACTCTAGTTCAAAGCCATCCTCAGCAACTTGGAACTTAGTGAGATCCTTTCTCAAAAAAAAGAAGTGGAAAAGGGGATGTGGCTTAGTGTGTAAGTATGCCAGGGTTCAATCCTTGTTACAAAAAAAAAAAAAAAAAAAAAAAAAACCACAAAATTTGAATCCTTTCCATTATGGTACTAAAAGGAGATTCTACCTCCATAGAACTGAGAGAATCTTAGAAAATGAAATCTTGAGCAAAGTCTGTCTAGAGATATAAGGATCCTCATACAGGCAATTGAAAATTCTCCTGGGCTCATTCCGACCAAGGGAGCTGTCAACGAACTCTACCATTGTCTTTTTCCATGGTTTGTATGTCTAAGCCCTGGGATGAAGAAGTCAGAAACAGAATCTCAGGAAGAAGAATTTAAAGGGGAAAAATGAGACATTTTTTTTCTCAAAAGCTCCTGAGGTCCAACTACCAGATTTTCTTGGGGTTTCTCCTCGCCATGAGACCATCATGCACTTTGCTCATGTCCCTTTGTTTTTCAAACTATCCTGAAACAAGAGTAATGAAATTATTTAAATTTGTATTTCAGTTTATACGAGACAGTTTTTAAGTTTATCCTCTTATTTAATCTTCATTTTTTCACTGCAATGTGTGTTTTTGATATACATAAAAAGAATTCATTTTTATTAATCTACTTGAGATAAATGAAAAAAAAAAACAGTATGAAACAGGTTAAAAGTTATTTCCCAATTCTCAAACCAAAGAGGCAAAATGTTCTTAATATTCAAGTTTTCTGATCCTTTCTTCACTATAGTTGTTTTTATTTGCTCAGAGTATTTCCCATATGATTTTCTTTGACTATTTCTTTGATCTTTGTTGGTTATCTTTAAATAGAATGAGAAAGGAAAAACCCTGAGGCTTTTTTTTAAAAAACATTTTTCAGTTTAAATGAATATATCATGTAAATCACTATAATTTAATAAGTACTTATGTTGCATGGAAAAGACAACTGTTGCAATTACTAAAGACAACATATGGCAGGTGCCTTAAAGCTCCAGGGTGACAACAAAAACATATGACTTCAGCTCATTATAAGTATTTTCTAAGATCCTCTTAATTGCCATAGTAATTAAAATTTACCAATATTTGTGGAAATGCCAGCTGACTTGAATATATGAAGTGAATATATGTTTTGCATTATTAAATTTACATAAAGTATACATTTCAAGAATCCCAAATATCTTATCTCTGTCTTAACTGTATACATGTACATTAATATATAGATATCTTAGAATCTAAACCCATTTCTTACCAAGCTGCTATTCTCATTTTTATTTATTTATTTATTTTATTTATTTATTTTTTTAAAATTTTTTTCCTTTAATTTTTATTGTTGGTTGTTCAAAACATTACATAGTTCTTGACATATCATATTTCACACTTTGATTCAAGTGGGTTATGAACTCCCATTTTTACCCCATATACAGATTGCAGCATCACATCGGTTACACATCCACTGTTTTACATATTGCTATACTAGTGTCTGTTTGTCTCTCAACATTTTCTGATTGGTAATATACACCGTGTGGTTTGTGTGGGCAATCTGCTGGAATAGAGTAATAATTAGCCTTACAAAAATGCATTAAACCAGATCAACAAGACATCTCAGTTTCCAGTTCACAAAGTACTACTGGTAACACCATTGTGATTAAAAGCAATATTTGCTGCATTTAAATAAAAATGAAAATATAGTAATATATATTATCAACTTAATTCTGGATTCCCAAAGTCAACAAAAAAAATCTTTCTAAGGGAAATTGGATCTTTTTCTTTAAACCTTTCATGTTAGATACTAGAGGTTATCAGATACCCTTGAGAAAAGTTAGTTTTTAAAAATATAATTTTAAATTCATGACAACATAACTACTTGAAATTGCCTTTCAAGTAAGGGTTTAGTTTTATTTGTTTAATCAATCCAAGGTTTATGAGACTTTTCGAGGGTTATATGAAGCTAGAAACTTTTTTAAGAAAAGGAAAAAAAAAATATTTAATAGCCTAATAAAATGCTTTTCACAATTTGGTAAAAGATGAAAAACAGTTCTTATAAATTATAAGCCAAAGTGTATCAAATTCAACTACAAAATGTTTTAAAATATTTAAAATGTCAAATCTTAATCTAAGCTTAATTTTTCTTTTGAAACAGTCATATTGATTAGAGTTCAATACAGGAGAAGAGTTTTCTCTTGAGTTTTGCTCTGCTTTTTAAAGAAATGTGCTTATAAAATTTGAGATGGCTCTGGAAATACAGAGTTTGAAAATATATTGTCTGCAATGCTCCCTGCATATACATAAACCCAGACAGGGAAGTCATAATCACATCCACAGTCCACCATCAGTCTGGCAGTGACAAGCCTAGGATGCTAGGTTGACCTAGTTAATCTGATTCATAATAAAAATAAACTTCTGTTTAGAGGAAACACTGAGTCCAGTCTAGCAAGTTCAATCCACAATTCAAAGGCCTTATTTTTTAGCAGAAATGTCAAACAAACAGCAACATGTTTCAGTCCGGGTAACTGGGAACACAAGTGCAAATATAGGGATACAAAAAAGCAGGAATTTAATGAATGAAATTTGATGTTTCAGAAGCCACAGTGACAGCCTCTCCAATTCCCAAGATTATTAAGGATAAGAAACAAGTACTATGCTATTAAGGAGTGATAAAGAAAAGAGAAAATGTTAACAGACTTCATGGTTACCAGTAGAAACAGGAAGCATGGTGTGCTTGCCAGGTTGAAGCAGGACCATGGAGAAGACAGGGAAATACCCTGGCCCTTGCTTACTCTCACAATAAAAGCATCCTGACTTTCGCTACCATTTACCTGAAACAGCAGAGCCAGTTGACATCTAGCTTGACAGCACACAATTCTCATCATTAACCAAAATGACAAAAGAATTGAAAAATAATTCTAAACTTTCCAGTGTGCTGTCTAGAGAAAAGTTCACTAGAGATTACTAGAGGAGAAGATAATCGATGTTAAATGCCAGATTATTATACCCAACATATTCCTTCTGTTCTGATACTCAGAATTCATCAACTTCCAGACAACAGCATGCGTTCAACTAGCACCAGCAAAAATATCTCTTAGGAAAAAAAAAAAGGTTATCACCTTTTCCAATATAGAAGCATGTATGAGATTATGAGATATCAATTAATCATTTCTTTTTCGGGGGTGAATTTCACTACTCTTTCAGTTTCTTTTTGATGCTCTGAAACTTCAAACCAAAGTTATGAAGTATGACTAACATCAGTCATAAAGTATTTAAAGTAATAGCTGAAACAGAGATGGGTAAAAGAAATTGGCATAAATAGAGATACGTAAGGAAAAAATGGGTAAATATCACAGAATCACTGCTGAAGTGTCATTTTTTTCCATGACCCTTTTCAAATTCTCTTTGTCCTCACCACTTTAGCTGCAATAGATTTAACAGGCATGTATATAACTGTCATCTTTTCTAACTAAATAATAAGAACATTCAAAGTTGAAATTGGATATTGTTTTGTTTCCTTTCTTTTCCTCCTCTTCTTCTTCTTTCTTTCTTTGGATTTAAAATACCATAAAGTTAGGACACATTTTGAGAGGCTGATCCTTACAAATCGTTTGACAGTTCTATTTGTTACTGCTGCTCCAATATGATTATTTCTGAGTACTTTACCATCTGAGCACCATAACTACCCCCCAAGCATTAGTCCTTCAGATCATCTCTCTTTCCTATCTAGTTGGGTTTCTAAGTGTACCACTAAAAACCCAACAACTTCAGTAGGAAGGTTATATTTCCTTGCCTGGAGATGTAATTATACCAAAAACAAAACAAAACAACAACAACAACAAAAAAAAAAAAACCACCACTCTTGATAGATGTCAATATAATGCACAGTAACAGGTTCAAATACTTTTTCCTTGGTCAAATAAATGTCTTTTTTTCTCATGATCAACTGGCTGTGAGCCCATAGATATGGGTTAGGGAAAGTTTGCAACACATCTTGAGCAAGTGTACTACACAAATAATCTATACGCACTTACTAAGCTTTTGGCTTCTCTTATGTCCTAATATCTACGACTTCCACCTGAAGTTCTATGCTGCATACACTTGCTTTGATGTCTTAGTTGTTCACACAGCAACTATTTCATTATAAGCAACTCATAAGGAAGCACTGAATATGTAACAAATTACCTGCTCATGTATCCAGTCTCTAGCAAGGCCAATAAAAAAAGGTGAAGATATATTTTTCAGAAATGAAATATTAGTTTATCATAAATTGGTGGTTTCCACCAAATTTTAAAATTCAAAATTCCCACTGTGAATTAAATATCCAAAAGATACTTTTGTGTCTTTTATTCAATATATTATTTATTATGATGCGGTTACATTTGCATAAGAAATCAAACATCAAAGCCATTACTTGTTGTCATTGAGTTGACCACATTTACTTTGCTTTTATGTAGACATTATATTGTATATAATATCTAAATCACTGGAATTTTTCTGACCACTTTTGTTTTAGTTAGATTTTTCATCATTGTGACCAAAAGACATGACAAGAACAACATAATTCAGGAATAAATTATTTTGACTTGTGGTTTCAGAGATTTAGTCTATGGCTGGCTAACTCCATAGATTTGAGGCTGAGATGAGGCAGAGCATGTGAAACGATGTGATGGAGAAAACCAGCTCCAAACCTGGCAACCAGGAAGCAGAGAGAACTGTGATCATCAGTGACAAAATATAAAACCTAAAGGTATGAATGCAGGGACCCACATCCTCCATCCACTCACCACCTGCCTAAAGATATCACCAGGTTAATCCACTGAAGAGGTTAGAACTCTCACAATCCACATCCAACCATTCCACCTCTGAAAGTTATTGCACGGTCTCACAGAAGCTTTGGGGACATTAATATCTAAACCTATTATTTAGTATTCTGTTACAATTGCTATGTAGTTCCTTTTCCACATAATTGGATTCATAATTAAGAAAATTCCTTACTAGTGTTATACTCTATAGTTATTATTAACATGGCATTTGATCAAAAAGTATGGCAATCTATGAGAAAATAAATCTACATAAGTGTGTTTCAGACAATGTCTCTGAAAACAGAATTTTTAACATAATGTGAATTTAGAGATTTATTCAAATTTAACTCAACTATTCCATGATGTTATGAACAAATGATAAATCTATCTTAATATTTTTCACAAAAATTAGGCATGAGTTATTTGGTATGTTTATGCTTTATTCTAGCTTGCCTTCTATTCACCATGAGAGTGGGAGAATTTTCTAACAAAAGTCACTAGAAATTGTTCCCAAAAAAATGAATATTGGGATAAGTGAGGTCAGGAAATTTATTGAAAAGAACATTGTGGCAATTTTCATCATTTTCTCATTTATATGGGAATACTATGACAGTATTCCTGATTCTTGGCATTACTGACATTTGAGAAGACTAAAAAATTTTTTTATCTGAGCTCTTCCCTTTCATGAAAGCATGTATTGTAACAGTGTTGACCTCTACCCACTATCACTCCAGTCCACCCACATTTAATAGTCATGACTATGTCCATGCATTTCCAAATGTCTTTTTACTCATGGTTGAAAACCACTGGTTTATGCCAATTATTTGAAAGCAAGAGGGATTTGACACCTTCTTTCTCTATCATTTCCTTATTAATAACAATTATAAAATAACTTCATTTTATTGAATGCCTGCTATATGATTTTATATAATGTCCCTTCCAAAGAGTGATAATTTAGAATTTAGTTCAATTTAGAAATAATAAATCTTGAGTTTCGACTTACAAAACATACACTGAAAGAAACAATATCAGACATAAGTCAGCATGACAAATTTTTGAATAACACCAATATGCCATTTGTTGTACATAGGAATGTTTGTTCTTCATTCTTCCTTTCCTCTACACTTCTTTTTGTGGACATCTTATACTCTTAGTTCTAATGTATTTGGTGTCAGCTTTGTGAACTACTAATCTAACGTAATGTGTGGGCAGATTTGTAATATACCAGTTTTACTCTAATATGACAAAGTTTCATCAGTGCTTGGAATTTTTACCTCTGACATATTACTAGCATATCCCAAGAGGCTATTGCCCTCATAGTCTAGGTTCTCTGAAGTAGGCAACCAAAAAAAGTCCATTCAAGAGTATCAAACAACACCCTAAATGCAGACACATGAGTATGACATGAAGCATTATTATAGTGAACTACTGAGATATTTGTCTTGCATTTACCTCTATCACAAAAGAATGGTTGAATAGACAACACAGTCATCGTTAAATTTTTTCTTTGGAAAAGACATGATTGTATGTTCATCTATAAAATGAGGCAATTGTACAGATTATTTTAAATTTTTCTTTTAGCACAAATTTCATATTTTCTCTGAATTTATGCCATTTATAACCATACAGACTTATTCTCACATAACCAAATGTGTGCATGTAAGCTTAGAATAAACTCCATCAGTGTGTAGTGAGGAGTGACATGCATCACTAAGAAAAGAAAACTGAAACTGGTGGTGAAGCTCGGAAGAATGAGGAGATGTAGGGAGCCTTGGCACATATCTGTAATCCCAGCACCTCCAGAGGCTGAGGCAGAAGGATTGTGAATTCAAAGCCAGCCTCAGCAAAAACAAGGTACTGAACAACTCAGTGAGACCCTGTCTCCAAATAAAATACAAAATGGGGCTGGGGATGTGACTCAATGATTGAGTGCCCCTGATACCCTCACTCCAAAAAAAAAAAAAAAAAAATGAGGAATTCCAGAGTGTCTCCACTGATCTTCCAAACTGAAAGTGACCGAGATTAAAGAAAACAATATTTTGAAATGTAGAATATTTATTAAGGGCCATAGAAGGAAAGGAGAGGAGGATGACAGAGAACCTATACATCTTTGGAAAGAAGAAGTTAATGGAAAATCAGAATTACAATTTTGAAAAACATGGAGTATAAAAAGGAGCATCTGAAATATCAAATAAATAGGAGTAACATCATCACATAAGCCCTCAAAAGGAGATCATTTTTTGTTTGTTCTAATTAATTATACATGAGAGTAGAATGCATTTTGACACATAATACACAAATGGAGTATAAAGGAGAGCATTTTGAGCATTTTATTTTCAAAAAATAATGTATTTGTCAAAGAGGGAAAGGACCAAGAACACCAAGAATGTATTTCAATGATAAATATTTCTTTGTCATCTTTACAAAGGAAATAAAGATTATAGAATTAACACAGTTTTTAAGATGCAGAATTATAAAGTCCTTATAAGTAAAAGTGAAATGTAGTATTTGAGTCACAGATTATATAGGGCTTCCTCTTTATATGGTTGCTATTTTCTTACATTCCTAGATGAATATATCATACTTTCACTTGTTTCCTCAAATGTCAAACACTTCCTACTCTGTCTCCATTCTCAGCTGAACATCTTGTTTCCTAGTTCACAAAATGATTTTCGTGATCAAATTAAAGTGTGGAGAAACTGAAGGCCCCCCTAGAAAAGGGGTGGGATCCCACAATTAGAATTAGAATGGGGACATCATTGTAAATAATGGACACACATTAAAACCACCTTGTCGACTGTATATGTGTACTTTACAATGGAAGACAAGAACGTGTTTCCATATCACACAAATGTTCTTCCTGCCTGTCCTGCATAATATTACTCTCTACTCCACTGCATCATTCTTGTTGGCTTATACTTTGCTCTTCATTCACTGTTTTTCTTTTCTCTTTGTTTTAGATAAATGTCTGAAATCATTGTTGATATTCTCTATGTTAGATATCCTCCTTGCATTCTCTCTTGAATTCAGTATTCTGATTTTGAAAATAACTACTCCACCAACATGAGTTTTCTCCATGTTACTAATAAATGGAAATTTCTCTTTTCTCTTTGCTTGTATTATCAGCAACAATAGACATATTTAGGCATTCTCACATCTCAGAATCACTTTATTCTACTTTCTGGGCACTGAACTCCATAATTTCTCATCTTTTCAACTGTTCCTTTTAGTCTTTTTTTCTTTACTCTTGACTGATACGGTGCAGTGTCCCAGTATCACTGAACTTTTCTTTTTCATTATCCAGTTTTCCCAAGATTGCTCAGACATTACTTTTTTTAATAGTGAACTTTATTGAGATGAAATTCATATATCAGAAAACTCACCAAATTAATGTGAATTTATTTTTTCAGTATATTCACAGAATTTTACAATCATCACAATGTTGATTTAAAACATTTTATTTGCCCTCAAGGAAATCCCACATGAACTAGCAATCATTTCTCATTGCTTTCTCCTTCCCCATTCTGGAAATTGAGTATAAACATTATCAAAATAGAGGGTCTTTCTAATTGGCTTCTTTCAATGAGAAAAACATTTTCTTATTGAAATGTTCACCCATATTGTAGCACATATTCATGCTTCATTCGTTTTAAGGTTGAAAAATATTCAGTTGAGTAGCTATAACACATTTAGTTCATCCATTCATCAGTTAAAGTATACTTGGGGTTATTGTAAATAATACAATGGTAACACATGAGGGCATACAGTTTCATTTCTCTTGGGTATATACTCAGGGGTGAAATGCTTAAACATCATTAAGGTTGGTAATACTTAACATTTTAAGAAACTGCAAATCTGTTTCCAAAATGACCCCATTGTTTTATATTTCCGACAGCAATGAATGGAATATCTTCCATTTTTCACCAATATTTGTTATTGTTTTTATGTTGTTATCCCTCTTCATAGGAATGAATTGACATCTCATTATGATTTTAGTTTTATTTGCATTTTTCTATTGACTAATGATTCTTAATGTGGTTTTTTTTTGTGTGTGTTTACTGGACACTTCATAGGAATGTGAATATCTAATTTGGGAAATGTTAATTCATATATTCATTCTTCATCCATTTACTTGTTAAATTATAAAAGTTCTTTATATATTTCAAATATAAGCCTCTTGTCAGGTATATTATCTGCAAACATCTTCTTTCATTCTGTGGGTAGTCTTTTCATTTTATTGATTGTATCCTTGAGAACACAATTTTTTTTTTAATTTTTATTTTTCTCGTACATTTTTCTTTTCTTCCTTCCTTGTCTTCTTTTATTTTTAGTGTTAGGAATGAAGAAATGCTTCCTAACTTAAAGACATGAAGGTTTGCTTCTATGTTTCCACTCAAAGTTATATAGATTAATTCTTATGTATAAGCCTATGATCTATTATGAATTTACTTCTGTGTGTGGTTGATACACAAATTCATTGTTTGGGATATGAATTGCCAGTGGTTAAAAAATAATCTTTCCTTGAGGAAGATCTTGGTACTCATGTTAAAAATTATGTCATCATGAATTTAAGATTTTACCTCTAGACTCAGTTCTGAGGCACTGATATATGTCACTACCACAATCTCTAGATTAATTTTGCTATATAGTAAGTATCTAAATGGGAAGTGTGATCCTTGACCACTGTTCCCCTTTTAAGATGGTTATGGCTATTCTGAGTCTCTTTATATTCCTGTATGAATTATAGAAACATTTTAATCAATATTATTGAAATGAAATTCATGTACCTCAGAAGTCACCCAAGTAATGAGTGAGTTCTTTTTTGTGTGTGTATTCATGGAATAATATAATCATTACTACCACTGATATGTTTTGGACATGAAGTGTACCCAAAAGCTCATGTGTGAGAAAACATGAAAGGATTCAGAGGGCACATGATTGGGTTATGATAGCCTTAACCCAATCAGTGAATTAATAACTTGATGGGATTGATTTAAAGACAATTGAAGGCAAGTGGTATGTGGCTGGAGGAAGTGGGGCCTTGGAGACAGCTTTTGGGTATACATTTTTATTTGGCAAGTGGAGATCTCTCTCTGCTTCCAGATCATCTTGTGAGCCACTTCCTGATGGAAGCCCCAAAGGAACTGTGGGTGAGGCTAAGCCATCTCTAAGAGGAGGTGTGCCCCTTGGAGAACTCTCCATGTCATCTCACTGATCTGAGACTACTCCATTGCCTTAGCAACCTCCTGCTAAAGATAATTCTTTGATGCCACGGAATTTATTGGTTCAGACAGCCCTAGGTTCAAATGAAACTCCCTGGACGGAAAGAGATACCAGTGCGCCCAAGCAGCCTTGAGAAGCCAGATGCCTGGAGGAGGAAGAATTACTGCGCAAGTGATGTCTCCAATCAGGCCAGTTTCCTACTGCTTCTCACTTCTTGTTTATCTTGAAAAAGTTTTTCTCACAATAAATTCCCCATTATGTGTTTCATTATAAATAAAGCCTTCATGGGCCTTTTTCCTTTATTAGAGATTGGACCCATCAGGTCCTGTCCACCCACCAGGCCCTAGCTGTGAACCTTTGTCTTTATTTCTAAATATTATTTTAGAATTTCAATTTCTCAGCCAACTCACAACTCTATGCAGAACACACTGACAGCTTCCCTATACCACACTTTTCTGCCATTATGGCCTGCCTTACCTTGAGCCCTGAGAAATGGAGCCAACTCCATGTGGACTGCAATCTCTGAAGCCATGAGCTGTCTGAAACTGTTTTCTCCTCTACAATTGATCTTGTGGGATCTTTCAGTCACAGCAATGAAAAAGCTGACTAAAACAACCACCATCTAAGTTTAAAATAATTTCTAACCACTCCCCCCAAATTATGTTAACTAGTAATTATGTCCCATATCTTCTCTTTTCCCCAAGCTCTATATATTTTTAAGTAGAAAAGCAGTTTTTTTTTTTTTCTGCAAAAACTGAAGCTGGAACTCTATAGTGACTGATTTTAAACTATGGCTCAATTCAGGGAGTATTTCCATCTTGGCAATGTTAAATTTTTCAGTCTGTGAAACCTGGATGTCTTTCCATTTGTTTAAATATGTTTTTACATTTGTTTTAGCAGTGTTTTGTCATTACAGTATACATATCTTATACTTTTTTTATTAGAACTATATTTTGATTATATGACCCAATACCATAGAAATTGAATATTTTTATTAATTTCATTCTCACATTGTTCCTTATAATTCTATAAACATACAATTGGTTGTTATGCTTATCTCGTATCCTAAATTCTTGAACATTTTTATGAGTTTTAATATTTATCTAATGAATAAATTAGGATTTCTATACAGAGAATGGTACTGTCTCTGAATAGAGATACCTTAGTTCTCCTTTCTAATTCTTATACATTTTCATTTCTTCTTCTTCTCTAATTGCCATAGCCAATCCTCCACTACAATGTTGAATAGATATATTGAGGAAAACAACAAAATACAGTGAAACAAAACATCTTTATATTGCTTCAACTCTAAAAGAAAAAAATCAATATTTTATGATTCATAATAATGTTAGGCTAGACCCTTATCTTACACACTGCACAAAAATTAACTCAAAATGTTACCAAAAACTCAATCCTTGTTCCCCATTGCTAACCAGTAACAGGAAAAAACAGAAAAAAAATTCAGAAACAGGAAAAAAAATGTTATTGCTTTGTTAGCAAAGGAGAAACACAAGGTACTCTTGTCTCAAAGGCTGTGATTCTGCCCTTCCCTTCAGCAGGAACAGGGGGATTTTAAAGAGGTGATTCAAAGACTACATACATTCTAAGTGTCCCTGTGTTTGGAGTTGTAATTCACTTTATAATTTGGGGATAGTCATTTCTGAACTCTTCTGCTACCATCCCCTAAGTATGGATTACTTGTTTCCCATGGTGGTATGTACTCAAGGAAAGATAAATCTGCTTAAAATGGGGAAGAAAGTTAATCCTGTTTCCCTTGAGATTAGGGAGAGGGAGAGATTAGGCAGGAGATGAAAGAGAGGAAGAGAAAGAAACATGTCCATTTTAAAAATAAGTTGCAGTGTCAGAGTAACCAGGGAGAACTGGTTCAAAGCATACAGTAGATAACTGTCACAAAAATAGTTCAAAGACCTGAGAATTAGACCAGAAACTATGCAACTCCTAGAAGAAATCATAGGGTCTATCCTCCGGCCTAGTGTCACAGAGGTTCACTTTATGCTTTGAATATAGCCCTTGCTGCTTTGTCACTGTGGCTTATTTCTAAAAGGACATGTAACAGGGGTTCACTTGATGCTTGACTATATGCCTTATGGTTTTGAAACTTACTTTTTCTTTTTCCAAATCTTCTTTTCACTAAACTCCTCTTGGATCTTCTTTTCCCTAAATTTCTCCTCCATGATCTTCTTTTCCCTACTCTTCTCCTTCCTGGTCTCTCCTCCCCAATCTCATTTTCTCTGAATCACTTTTATAAAAGCCCACTGTTGCTGAGGAACAAATCACAGTCAATTCACAGGTCTTTGAGACAGGAGTCCCCTATGTTTCTCCTTTTCTAGCAAAGCAATAAATCTTCTTTTTCCTTTTTCTCAAGACCTTGTCTTCATTATTAGATGTGTATTGAAGAGGAGGACAGAGCTTTCAGTTACAATGTTTCTTTTTCTTTCTCTCTCCTTAATCTCTATCAAATCTTAGCAAATAAAAAACACACTGAGATTTCACCTCACACCAGTCAGAATGGCAGGCATCAAGCATAGAAATAATAATCAATGCTAGAGAAAATGTGGAGTTGAAATAACACTTTTACACTGTTGATGGGATTGTAACTTACTACAACCACTATGGAATCTAGTATGGAGTTTCCTCAAAAGACTAGGCGTGGAATCACCATATCACTCAGCTACACCACTCTTTGGTATTTATCCTAAAGAATTAAACTCATCATACTACAGTGATGCATGCATAACCTTGTTTATAACAGCATAATTCCCAATAGTCAGACTATGGAGCCAACCTAGGAATCCATCAATAGATGAAGGGATAAAGACTATATGGCATATAGTCACAATGGAGTCTTCCCCAGTCATAAAGAAAAATAAAATGATGTTATTTGCAGGGAAATGGATGGAAGTAGAGCCAATTAGCTTAAGTGAAATAAATCTGAGAAGGTCAAGGGTTTTATGCTTTCTCTCATATGCAGAAGCTAGAGAGGAAAAAGGAAAAGAAAGTGGGGTTGGATCTTGGGGGAAAAAGGGTCAAGGGGGTTGCAAGTGAGGAGGGAGAAAGAGGAAGTATTGGGGAGTGATATTGGCTGAATGATGTTGTTAATTCTGTGCATATATGAATATGTAACAAGGAGTCCCATCATTATGTACAACTATAATACAACAATAAAAATAGGGAAAATAAATCTTGCTTAGTAGAGGATGATACAATTAAAAATGTAATAAGTAATATAAAATTTTAAAAAGAAAGAATAATATTAGTTATATTTTTATAACTGTCCTGTATTAAATTGAGGAAGATCCTACTATTATAACTTTGTTGAATGCTTTTAAAATGAAAAGCTGTAATTTTGTCAAATGCTTTTTATGTATCTACTAAGATACCCAATTGCTTTTGTTTTTCTTAATTTTTAATGTAATATATAACACTGATTAATTTTTATATATTAAATTAATCTTTCATTCCTGGAAAATTTCCCACTTGGTCAATATAAGGTTCTTGCTTAGCATCTGCATGGCTATCTCAAGTGACAGCTGCCATTTTAAGGAAAAAGTTATCCCTTTACAGTCCAGTTTCTGAGAGAGGCTCACCACTCCCTCATTCCAATCCAACCCCTAACGGCATTCTAACTGCCTGCTTTAGGACCTGCCCAGCTGTGATTCCTGAGACTTCCTCATAAAAGTCTCAGAACCCAAGACTGTTTTGCCTTTCTCTGTTATAAAGAAATGGCCTTTATTTGTCATCTCTGACAAATAAACTCTCATGTGTATCTCTCCTTCTTTCATTTCTTGCTTACCCATCTCTTTGTTCCTTACTTTCCCTTCAGTCACAATAATAAATCACTTTTATATTGTGTCTGGATTCAGTTTGATTTTATAAAGAGGTTTTGCATCTCCAATTATGAGGAATATTGCTCAGTGGTTTTCTATTGATGTCTTTGTTTTTGCCACCAGGATAATTGTAGCCTCCTAGAATGAATTTGAGTATTGTCTCTCCTCTTCTATTGATTTTGAAAGTTTGGTATGTTAGAAATAATGAGAAGTCACAAGAAGTCAAACATATGTTCAAAAGTGAGTGGGCAAGAGGGCATGCTGGGGAACCACATCTGTGTGGGCAGTTCACCTGCCTATATCTGGAACCTATATCTGGAACTTATTGGAGGATTCTGGGTTACAATATACACAGTTGGCTAATTTTAGAATTAAGGCAGGCAAAGAGAAGGGTTTGAATTGATTCAACTCAGTCTATTTCATTAATGTTTTGCAGTTTTCAGTCTACAGAATTTTACCATTTTACTTAAATTTTTTGCTATCTTATTCTTTTTCATGCTATCATAAATCAGAGTGCCTTCTTAATTTAATTTTCTACTACTTCATTTCACTAAATACAAATGTTATTTATTCTTATTTGTTATTTTTTTATTGTATAGCTTCACTAAATTGAGTTATTCATTTAATAATTGTTTTGGTGGAATATTTAGTGTTTTGAACATCTGAGATCTTTTCATATTCAAACCAATATTATTTCTGACTTTCCAGTTTAGATGACTTTCATTTCTTTCTCTTGCCTAATTGTTCTAGCTAGACCTTCCAATACTCTCTTGAATAAAAATGGTGACATAACAGTGGTCTACTTTATGCTTTGAATATAGCCCTTTCTGCTCTGCCACTGCAACTTATTTTTTAAATGGACTTGTTTTTTCTCTTTCTCTCTCCCTGTTCCTCCCTAATCTCTCCGCCTCCCTAATCTCAGGGGAAACAGAATTACCCTTCTTCCCCTTTTTAGGCAGGTTTATTTGTCCTTGAGCACACAATCAGACTTTGGGGATGGTACCAGAAGATCTCAGAATTCAGTACTTCCCAAATTAACTTCAACAGAGAACACCTAGGATGTTTGTAGCCTTTGAGTCAACTCTTTAAACCACCCCTGTTCCTGCTGAAGGGCAAAATCATAGCCTTTGGGGTAGGAGTCGCTGTGTTTCTCACATTGCCAGCAAAGCAATAAACTTCTTTTTTTCTTTTTCTCAATATTGTGTCCTTGTTATTGGATTGGTATCCAAGACAAAGACTGGGCTTTCTGCAACAGTGATAGTGAAAATTCTCATTCTCTTCCTGGTCTTAGAAAAAATGCTTTCAATGTCTTGCAGTTGAGTACAATTTTAAGTATGGACTCATTATATATGGCTTCAATTGTGTCTAGATACATACCTTCTTTACCCAATTTGTAATGTGTTTTTATCATAAAAGGTTGGACTTTGTTGAATGCATTTTCTGTCTTTTGAGATCATAACATTTTTTCCCTTTGTTCTGTTAATGTTCTGTATCACATTTATTGATCTGTATGTGTTGAATCAGCCCTACACCCCAGGGATAAGTCCTACTGGGTAATGGTACAGATCCTTTTAACATTCAGTTCAATTCAGTTGACTAGAGCTTGGTAGAGGATTTTTTGCATCTAGATTTACCAAGAATATGGGACTCTAATTTTATTTTCTTCTAATGTCCTTATCTGGCTTTGGTATCAAAGTTAATTCTATCAAAGTAATATATCATCAATTGAGTTTTGAAGGCTTTCCTCCCCTTTAATATTTTGGAGTAGTTTAAGAAACTGCTATTATCACCCCAAATGTTTGGTAAAATTAATCAGTGAAATCTTTGGATCTAGATCCCTCCCTCTATTTCTCCATCTATGTTTTTCTCTCTAAGATTTTCTAAGGAGGAAACCACAGGTTGGGTTAAGTATGACCGTGTTCTGGGAACAATGCTTTTCAAGTGGTTAGCTCTTTCTGTAACAGTAGTCTACTTTATGCTTTGCATATAGCCTGGCTGCTCTGCCTCTGCAACTTATTTTTAAAATGGACTTGTTTCTTTCTCTTCCTCTCTTCCCCATCCTCCCTATTTTCTTCTTTCTAGTCTCTGGGAAATTGAATATTTCTTTCTTATCCTACACTGTGATGTCTCCTTGAGTACACACTCACCCCATGAATTAAGTAATTCAGATATTGGGATGGCACCAGAGATCCCAGAGATGATTATTTTCCAAATTAACAAGTGAATCATAAATTTAGAAAGAACATGAGGACTATAGCTTTAATCACCTCTTTAAAACCCCTGCTCACCTTAATGGGCAGAATTACAGGCTCTGGGACAGGAGGAGTCTCCTGTGTTTTCCTTTGCAAGCAAAGAAATACAAATTCTTCTTCTTTTTTCTCAAAAATGTATACTCATTACTGGGTTGGCATCAGGGACAAGGATCGAGCTTTTGGTAACATTCCCACTGGTCACAATACTTGAATAGTCTACTTGACTGTGAAGATGGAGATAAAGAGTGTATTTCAATAGCCCCAAGTTAAAGAGTCATAGATTCTGTTGCCTTAATTAGGTTCATTAGTTCCTCTTATATACATATTTTTTATTTTATTCTTGGGCTTTGGCTATTGTTTGATATTTGCACTGAATTGTAGGTGTTTTGCCATAAGTTTTATTTTAGATGAAGCTTGGTATTGTCTCATTATTTTCTTCTGAAAATCAATCTGAGTCAAGGGAAATAGTTTCTGACTAACGGCTGGTGGAAGATAGAATTTTTTATTTAAAAAAAATTAAAATATAAGAAAACAAGATTTTAAAAATATCTAATTAAAAGTAATCAGATAATCATCAATATGAAGAAAAACATCACAATAAGATTCTAAGAAGAGCATATAACAATTAAATAACTGTGGACAAAATGATAAAATCCTCTTCATAAAAATATTTAGATGATCACAAATGTTTGGCTCCTTGAATTATTCCATTAAATATCTGAAGTTATCATATAACAGTTTTACAGGTAAACACAAACTTATCCTTAAGTTGAAGACATCAGTTTTCTAAGGCACATGATTAATTAATCCTGCTTTGATTCTAGCTTAATAATTTATTTGCCTATCAATGCCACTATAAAATCCCAGAAGGTTTTTACAAAATTTGCAATGAGCTAGAGTTAGCAGGTGCTATTAAGAGAATATGCAAGTTTTCTTTACAAAATGCTAGAAGTTGATTGCAGACCAACTGGGGAAGACCTATGAGATCCTCCTAGTGTACACAAAAGGAATGAATCTATAATTAAATTATAGTTAATCACAGATGGTTATTTTACAGCAGGTGCTCAGCTTTGAAAGTGTAGCTCTGGACTATTTTTGTTCCAATATGGTTCTTAATCCCGGTTGGCTATCTGGCAATATTTCATGGTTGGAAACTGCTTATTTTGTGGTTGCAAATATTATTTCATACAGTTCATGAGTATATAAATTATTCTTGTATATAAAAACTTTCATATAAAATTTGTGAGCACATACACTCTGTTGTTTAGTATTCAAAAGCCTCTTGGTAAAACAGTTAAAATATTTTTGTCATATTCATAAATTACTTTTATTAGGAAATAATTGTTGTTCAAAGGTAACAGCATAATTATATGAAACAGTAGCCAAATTTAACGAATAACAAATTGTTCAAAAACATGTTAGTCCTGTACTGTGTCCTGTAGTCAATAGTAGCGATGCATTTTACTTTCAAACAAGTTAATAATGTAACAAAAAGTCATAATAGCATTGAACTAGGTAGTAGTCTTCAGTGTTTAAGCAAAGGAATGGAAAAAGATCATATAGCATTTAATCTTTAAAATTAACACACTCCTTCAATAAATATTAATATTGCTTGCATAACAGTTCTCTCTTCATAAAAAGTATAAAACTTATCTGAGTGCATGTACTTCAGGGTCTAATTATTAAACTTTTATTAAATGCAATTTAATTACTTAAATGCAAGTAATAGCTTTTTCAGTTCCAGGATTTTATTGTGGACCTATTAATATTTTACATTCTTATAGGCAGCCATTAATTTTCTTGAACTCTCTACATATGCCTCTGCTCGTTCTCAGTTTGGAGTAAGGAATTGAATATCCCTGCCCCTAATTGGTTTGGCATTGCTTTCTGGCACAATTGCTTTAAATCTGTTATTTTCTTTATAATCCAAATAGGTATTTTCTCTTTCAATAAAGGAAGAACACACACACACATATACACACACACACATTCATATGAGGACTAAAATAAGAATGCCTTCTCTTACATCCTGTTGTAGGAAATGAGCCTTCTTTAGATTTTTAGAAGAAAATTATACATGGAATGATGAAGGCAGTGTTATGGGTTAGGCCTGAGAGCACCATTAGCATATGTGGCAATTTGATTAAACTGGAGTTGAATAAGTAGAAAAAAAGAAATCATGTTTATGATCAGAAGATATAATTTAGAAACAGCAGAGGTAAAATGGAAAAATTCATGGCAATGATAAAAAATGTTTCAACTTGAGAATCTGCCAAGAAAAGAAAAGTTCAATATCAACAGTTTGATCTCTGAACTCCTTTCCCAAAGTGAACACTCTCCTACCAGCTAAAGTGAATCATACCCATACCCATACACATACACATACACATACACATACATACACATAGTGACTAGATTTTTACATATTTTTTCTTCTTCCTGGAATGACCATTCCTTCCTTCAATGTCTCCCTGCTTCTTCTATTCCAAACTCAGGTAAATGATATCTCTAAACCTTCAACTGGGTAAATTATATATTTCATCAGTTAAGCATTCCCAGACTTCTTCCATATCTTGTGTTCTATTATGTGGTATTCCTATGTTACTTTAAAAACTCCCAATATTCATACCAATTGTTATTGTTTAGATATGAGATGTCCCACAAAAGCACCTGAGTGAGATAATGCAACAAAGTTTAGAAATCAAATGATTGGGTTATATGAGTCTTAACCTAATCAGTGCTTTAATCCCTGATAGGAATTAATTGGGTGGTAAATGTGGGCAGATAGATTGAGGCTGGAGGAGGGTCATTGGGAGCATGCCTTTGGGGTATATGTTTTGTCCATGATGAGGGGAGTCTGTCTCTCTCTGCTTCCCGCTGCCATGTCTTGAACTACTTTCTTCTGCCACACTCTTCCAAACACAATGTTCTGCCTCATCTCTATCTCAGAGCAATGAATCTGGCCATCTATGGATTGAGACTTTTGAAACCATGAGTCCCCAAATAAAAATTTCTTCCTTTAATTGTTCTTTTCAAGTCTTTTGATAATACTGGTGAAAAGGCTGATTAAAACACCAATAATATTGTTTTGTTTTGTCTCAATTCTTTTTATGCAGTCAGCTGTATACTCTTAATCTAAACTGTTATTACATCGTATCCCTAGTATCCAGCAAGGTGCCTATCACATAGGTACTGAGCAACATTTTTTTCCCCCAAAGTAAAAATGGTCTAACAGGCAACAGTTTTGTTGCTTATAAGATTTTTAAATAATAATGTTTCATTTCCTTCCTACCTTTGAAGACAGATGACAATTACCATATAAGGACACACATTATTGATTATAGAATAGCGACCATTTGAAAAACTGCAGGTATGTGATCCCTACTAGCTATGCTTTACTATAGAAGACCTGATTTTTCTTTTACAAGAGAAAACCATGACAATTCTATGGAATTGCTGGCAGGTATATGGAAAAATATTATGCACATAATCACTAAAATTATATCAAAATTTAGAAAATTACCACTTCTTCACCTCGTATCTAATGATTAGTGTATGGCCTATGTCATTTAAAAAGCTAGTCAGAGTGGTCATTTATTACCTTTATTATAAATCTACATACTAGAATTATCAGCCTGACACAACATATGTTTTACAGTTTAGGTTTTAAGAGTAAAAGCCTCACTTGAGATTTTAAGATTCAATATACAAAAGTAGTTACCATACCAGTATGTATTCTATGCATCCATAAATCTTATGCAAAAACAAGTAGACATAATGAGGTCTGACAATATCAATTTTACATGACCTACATTAAAAACACCCCAGTAAGCAATATTCTTTGGAGACAAATATTATATTTCCTAAAAAGCTACCATAGCAACAAGTTCTGATTAGTCAAAATGGTACTTATATATTTGTAGATTGTGTTTTCTAGTAGGTGCCCACCTTTTTAGATTCATAATCCTATGCAACAGAAGCACATAGAATGGTTGTGTAGAACTCCTGTCCCCAAAAGTTTATGGGTAAGTACACCAACATTCTAGGCCACAGAGCAGATGAGTATTGCTAAGTTGGATCCAAATAATTTTTAATGATTTTTAAAAATTTTATATCTACTTACTAATGCACAATGTTCAAACAATTAAAAAATTTAAAAAACTATATTTGCTTTTAAAGTGGAGTACTCTTGTTTATACATGAGAAAAATAAAGTTATTAAATTGTAATCTCTTAAAGGTATTACTCCTGATCCTTCGTATAGGAACCATAAGATAAAAGGAAAGACATTTTTATTAATTTTTAATGGAAAGCTCAAAAATTTGTGATGCAATGAACAAATGTTAAGCTGAGAGGTTTTTTTTTGTTGTTGTTGTTGAAAAGATTGTGCAAAATACTGAATAAGGAAATTAGGATGAACATTTCTTTCTTCCTTTAAAAAGGAAGATGAGTTTTGCATCCCTCTACTGATCACTCATTCTGTTTGTTATTTATAAATTTGCTTCCCTGGCATGGGGAGGGATTCTCATGCTCATATGTTATTGAATGATACTGCTTTTTCACTGTTCTGATTCTTATATAAGAGAAATACTTTTCCATGCCCATATCTTAATAAAGAATTAGAAAATAAGAGAGTCAGAGATAGACATACTTTAAAAGTAATTGTTACAAAAATTCCTTTGGGAAAATCAACAAATATACTAAGTGTTTCTGTTGGGATATATTAGGTAAGTTTTATGGGGAACGAATGGGGAAAAAATCAAGTGATTACAAAATTAGATAAAAACTGTCAAAGACAAGAGTATAAAGAAACAAATACATTATAAGTACACCTAGATTCAAGAAAGAGAATAAATCCTGTCAAACATGAGATTAGTATTCTGAAGTGTAATCTCATGAAAATCTTATATGGTTCTGAAAAGAAATACTAGAAATAAAGACTATCAGAAGGTGTCTTTAGAAGTCTGACAGCAGAGATATTATATTATATTATATATGCATTAAAACAGTTTTGATATATAATTAATTCTCAGAAAGCAATGAATGGTTATAAAATCAAATACACACTTGAAAATCTTGAATCATACACACATCATTATAGTCTTTAAAAATGCCTCGCCATCACAAGGTTCTGACCCAAATCAGAAACCTGGATATGGGACAGGTGAGAAAAGATGGTGGTCAGCTGATTTCTTAATTAACAGAGTTGAGAAGCAGGCAGTGATTCTGATGAGGAAAGGAAAATATAATGTTTGAGAAAATATCGGAGTAGTTCCAACATTCAACAAAAAGCAGGTATTCTGACTTTTATTTTCTAACTAATAAGAATAAGTTAAGCCCTGACTACAACTAAGAACTCCTCTAAATGCTAACTGAAGAATGCACTTGTACACCCCAAACTTTTGCTGTCTGTTTTCTATGTGCATTTGTGTGTATGTGTGTGTGTGTGTGTGTGTTTATAATTGAGGTATATAGGTGAAGGACTTCTTGAGATAACTTGGGAAGAAAGTGAAGATAAGAGACATGGTTCAACTTCAATGGCTCTGTTTGGGCTCTAACATTGGAAGGATTTAAAAAAAAAAAAAGAAACTCCAAGAGATTGAAAGGAGAAGAATGGGAGGATGGGAGAAGGCCAGGGCCATAGAGGGAGAGTAAGAGAGTAAGCACTTAGGAAAGTAAGAGAGACAGAGAGAGAGATGATATGGGGTAGGTTAGTTCATGATGGGTCATAAAATCCTCATTGAAGTAAGCTCAAGTTCGGGGGGAGTGGAAATAATGGATATATGCAATTTACATTCCAGTAAAATGTTTTTCCTATAAAATAAACAGAAAAATGCAATACAAGTAGAGAGCAGTGCCACATGTTTTGTTTGCCTGTTTGCTATTTTTTTTTCAAATTACATTAAAGCATATTTTTATACTGGCGAAATAAGCCAGTTAGAAGGGTAGAAATGATGATGCAGGACAGAGCAAGGATTGACCTGGCAATGAGGAAATTCTTCTGTGAACTCAAGGTTATGGGTCCTCTGCAGAAGGGAGAGTATGGTTTAAACACAATCAGGAGCAGAAACAAAGGCAAAGCATACCTCATATGCACAGTGCCCAAAAATGAATTCTACAGCTCTACATTACATTAACATGGCATATCACTAGTGACATTTCAAGAAAAAAATTTGACTTTTACAAATCACACACAAACACAAACACACACACAAAACATTCAACAGAAAATAGATTAAAGATAAACATCTGAAATGTTGTACAGTATATTGCTAACACCAAATTTTTAATGGGTATGATACCAAAAACATAAATATAAAAAGCATGAGTAAAATGGATCTATCACAAAATAACAATCCTGCATACCAAAGGAAACAATGGACAGACTGAGAAGGCAACCTACAGAATGGGAGAAAATATTAGCATGCCCTAGTTTTGATGAAGAGGGTTAATATCCAAAATATATAAGAAATTTACACAACTTGGCAAAAAATTAAAATAATAAAAACCCAATTCAAATGAGCAAAATGCCTGAATAGACATTCCTTTTAAAATGATGTACATAGACAATAAAAGCATGAAAAGGTACTCAATGTCAATAATGATGAGGTTAATGCTAATCAAAATCACAGTGAAATGTCCTCTCACACATTTTAAGATGGCCATTATATATAAAATAATAATAAAACTAAATAAATATTGATGAGGATGTGGAACAAATGGAACCCTTGTACACTGTTGCTGGGAATGTAAAGTGCTGTAGCTGCCATGAAAAATACTAAGAAGGTTTCTAAAACAATTAAAAAGAGAACCACAATATAATTCAGAAATCCTCAAATACCCCCAAATCTAAGTACACGAGTTAAAGAGTGGAAGTCAGGATCTCAAAGGAAATTTATAGTCTCATGTTCATTGCAGCATTTTTCACAATAACTAAGATTTGGAAAGAACATAGATGTTCATTGACAGATAAACAGCTGTAGAAAATGTGGTAAATAAATACAATGGGATATTAATAGCCTTAAAGAATATGTCTAACCATTTACAACAAAGTGAATGAATCTTGAGGCTCTTCTGCTGAGGAAAAAAAGCTAGTCAAAGATGAACAAATATTTCTTGATTCTTATTACATGAAATATAGAAAATCATGAAACCTTTAGAAGCAGAGAAAGGAATGATAGATTCTAGTGCCTGGGAGAGAAGGAATTGCTGCTCAACAAATGTAGGTGTACTGTACAGCACTGCACATATATCCGGCAATACTGACTGCATGCTTAAACATTTGTTAAGAATTATGTTGAATGTGAAATGTTGTTCCCTCAATTAAAAAGTAGCAAAAAAATACAGAATGTATCATCTTTTCCATCTGCCTCTGAATTTGGTTTACAAATGTTTTATTAAGGAATTTTACATGTATATTCATCCAGGATATTGCTCTGCAATTTTCTTTCCTTGTTGGGTCTTTATCTGGTTTGGCGTCTGGGTGATACTGGCTTCACAGAATGAGTTTTTAAGTATTCCTGCCCTTTCTAGTTCATGGGAAAATTTAAGGAACACTGGTGTTAGTGCTGGTAAAATTTAGCCATGAATCCTTTGGACCTGGGCTTTTTTTATTGGGAGGTTTGTTTGTTTGCTTTTTTTTATAAATCACTTCTTTAATCTCATGGCTTATTTTGTCTGTTCAGGTTTTCTATATCCTCTTGGTTTTGATTTTTATAGATTGGGTTTGCTAAAAATTTATCTCTTTCTTCTATACTTTTCAATTCCAGCTTAGAACAACAATTTAAAAGTGGGAATATATTCAGAACTGTGTACAAAGGTGTGTGCCAAGGTCCCATTCTGAGCCCAGCTTGAAACTCAGAGTAATCACCTGGCCACCTGATGAGAAAAAATAAAAAGTGGCCATTTGGTTTTGGAGGAAAGAAAGAAAAAAGGAAGGAAGGGAGTGAGAGAGAGTGAGGGAGGAGGGAGGGAGGAAGGAAAGAAGGGAGAAAGAGAGGAAAGAAGGGAGAAAGAAAAGGAAAAAGGGTGAGAAGAACTTTCTGATCTCCAGTGCAGATTGTGTACATAAAGAAACCCATTTTAAGATGGATATGCTTCCTTGATTCTCACTGAAACTGTGGAGACCTGCAGATATCTCTTTCTCCCCCACTGGCTCCCTGAATAGGATTCAAGTCTCCTTTCTGCTCAGTCTACATTTCTAGAAATTACCTGGGTTCTTTTACAGGACCCTGGAGGGGAGCTTCCTCTCCACCACCAATCAGGCCATATCCTGTCCTGGCTTAGATCACTTCTTTTATCATTCTTTTGTTACTCTAAGACATTTATGGACTTCACCTGGTCACTGTGTTGGACTACTGTGGGTTACATGGCTCTTTTGCTTTGTTGAGCAGCCTCACCACTTGACTTGTTTCAATCCTGGGGAGCAGCAGGTGCATGTTGGCTACCTGTATAGTCTGTCATTTCTCAATCTCCAACATTATGAATTTAATTTGAATCTGTAAGTATACATATGACTTGATCATAAAAAAGAATATATTCAAAACTTTCCTTAGCTATTACAGGAGCCAAGTATCTAAGGTGATTATCTAGAGTCATGAGATAATAAAGAACTATGGTCCCTTTTTATGAACAAAATCTTGAATGTTAAACTGGTTATGAAGGAAAGAATGGGGATGAAGAAGGTGATACAAATATATTGATTATGAGTCCCTCACTGTGAACAGGAGTTCAAAATATGTCCTATTCAATCTTAACTCTTAAGAGGCATATTTTGAGAGATTTCAGAAGATCGAAAATTAAATGCATTCTCCATGCTTCTCTGAGCTGATTCCATTCCCATTTCTATTATATTCAACATAAAAAGAATGACTATATAATTTATTTTCTGAATTGTGTCATACTTTAGAAGGAAAAGGATACTATAGCGTATTATGAGACCTAACCCAGGATAGCTCTGGTCACCCTATACATAGCAAAGAGGCAAGTAGGTAGGATAATCATAATATATAATGTCCAGGACTTGGTTTATCCATGACTTTCCAATATACACAGTAGTCACTCATTTCCCATTAAAAATTCAAGATGTACTTTTCATAATTACAAATTACCTGGATACTAAATACCAGAAATCATGTATTCTTCTTAAAGGGAAGGGAAGACAAGAGTGTCTTTTTATTGAAGAAGCAGAAGAATAAAAGAAAACTTTATTTTCCAACATATTCATCTTTAGAATATAGCCAAATTTACATAAGGTATGATCCCTAGCCAAGAAGAGAAGATGGCTATATTAAAAGCTCTTGCATCTATCCAAGTTAACTCAAAATTTCTGTGGAAATTCATCTTCTTTAAGACTAATCATAGTGCTCTGTAGTATCAGATGTACGTAAATTTACTCAATAATCTACATTTAACTGATACTAAGTATGTATATTAAGTTAAATTTAATGTATTCTGATGCAGGATCCTTTAAACATCAATCAAAACAACATTATTTTTGATTATTATATTTTATAAGAAAAAAGTTGTATTCATGTGGGTACTACGTATTCAATGTATTATGGTATATTAAGATATTTGATGACTAATGAACTTAAGAAAATGTAAAAAGGCAAGACACAGAGACCTGGAGAAGTTGGAGCTAAAGTAGTCAATTAATGGAAGTGGACCCAATAAATATCCAACAGACCCAAATGGTCATAATTCAAGCAAATACATACATGGTAATTCTGGATGGCAAAGATTTTGGGGAACAGATTTTCATTTACTTTGGAATTCAGTGTGGTCATGTCATTTCACAGCAGAAAAATAACCTGAGAAATGAGTTTTTAAGTGATTTATTATCGTATGAATATTCTAGAGCATACTTACACAAATTAAGATGGCTTTGACATCACTAAGCAATGACATTTTATCAGACCACCTTCAGATATATGGTGGAGCACTGACTGAAACATTATTATGTGGTATGTGACTATATATTTATTTCATAAATATATATGAACTAATCTTTCAATTTACAATAGACAGATAATTCCTATCCTCTTTGCCATAGAAATAAATATTTTAGAAGACTAGAAGTGTTGAGAATGATATACAGTATAAATTAAATATATGTGCTAACATAAAACTGATTTAATCTTATTTAGTCCATTGACTAATAACTGACAAATCATTCATATATTATCTTCAAATGTGTTTAGAATTCAACTGACTATTGATAGTTATGTAGTAAAATTTTTTACCTTAATGAAAGAACAAAAATCAAGGATAAAAAAAATCAGTACTACAAATTTATCTTATATTATTCTTAAGTTTAAAAATTTTAATTTATATCAAACTAAAACATTTAATAAAGATAACTTAGAGCCAGCCCACTTGTTCCTAGTTGATCAAATAAAGCAAATTAGCTGTTCTTTGCATATGATTTAATCAGCATGCAATTATTTACTAGTTAGTACAGTGTATACAGCAGTATTGTGATACTGTGTGTATTAGCATAGACTGTCATGATGAAATGACATAGATTGGATTACTTAAATAATGCATATTTATCTTCTCACAGTTGTGGAACTCACAGGTTCTCATCAAGGTCAATTTCTATGAGGGTTCTTTCTGGATCACAGATGGCTCTTTTCTCTCCACATCTCATCACTAAGAGAGAATAAAAAAGTTTACAAGATCAATCTTTTGGGTGTCTCTTTTCATAAAATCAGTAATGTCATCATGAAGCCCCCCCCCCAACTTCATCTAAACCCAATTACCTACCAAAGGCATCATTTCCAAATATCTTCACACTAGAAGACTTCAACAAAATTTTTAGGGGACACAATTCAGTCTATACCACTATGTGTATAGCTCATATGTAAGCCTTCTATAAATATATCCTCCAAATTAGAATATTTTTTGAGCAAGAAATGTGTGCTATTGATAATCACAGAGGAAACAGTTGTAAATTTTCTCAGGCAAAGAGCTGAGATCATTCTTTCGTAAGTTATTCCACTGTGCATAAGGACAGAAATCATATTTTTAAGTTAATATTTTTAACTGAAATTTAAGCTTTACTGCCTAGAGTACTTAGCACAATTAGCTTAATATCTGTGTCTTTCATATAGTACACACAGATAAAGGGAAAGAGAACATTAATTGAGAGTGTATGCTAGGCATTGTGCTGTGTGTTATAAAAATTATGAAGTAGAGATATAGATCCATTTCTAGTTAAGAAGTAATACAGAAAAGAAAATATAACATATTGGGTAAGATTATACATTGTTAGAATAAGCTCTGTGGATTTATATCACAGCTCCATTTCTATAACTATTGTGTGACAATTTGTCAAAATACTGTACAACCTTGATTACCTTTTCTGTATTTCAGTTTTATCATCTCTAACATATGGATAGTAAAAATAGCCAGATCATAAGACTAAATATATCATGATTGTATATGTGCATCTGAGTGTGTATGCATGTGCATGTGTGTTTGTTTTAAAGATGCCCTAGCACAGGTAGTAGATATGTGCTTCATATTAATAGTAAATAAATGTTTCTTTTGTTTTATATCATCCCAGACACTACTGTGATTGATTATATATTTTCATTTAACTTATAAATAATAAAAATTTATTTCTAAAAGTTCTGAAGCCTGAGAGGTTCAACATCAAGGTAATGTCAGGTATGGTGGCAAGTGAAAGCGTTTTCTCTGCTTCTAATATGGCACTTTGAACACTGTGTCCTCACAAGCAATTTAGGAGGGCTCCACACATATAATTTAATCACCTCCTGAAGAACTCGTTTCTTAATTCCATCATGTTAGCTATTTTCAATTTGAATTTTGGAGGATACAGACCATATGATGAATCTCCCTCAAACTAGGCTCCTTGGCAAAAAAAAGCATTTGACAAGTCAAGAGTTGTGGTGCACACCTGAATCCAGCCACTCAGGAGCATCTTAGGAAGACCCTGAATCAAATTTTAAAAAGTTTTAAAAAGAGCTCAGGAGGTAGCTCAAAGCTGGAATTCTCCTGGACTCAATCTCCAGTAATGCAAAAAAACCAAAATAAAACAACAAATAAATAAAAAACAACTTGACAGAGGCTTTCTTCCAACTCCAATTACACATCCTGTGATAAACACATCACACGACAAACACATCTTTGTTGCTTTAAGCCATTGAGGCTTTACAGTTGTTATTGCAGTATTACGTGACCTAGTCTTCTAGTTACAGACATATTTTCAAATCTTTTAGTATATCACAAAATATTAAAACTTTAGGTTATTATGTGACTCAGACATTTTATTTTTTTTAGAATTTGTTTAATGAGGTTGTTTTGCACATTAAAAATGCAATGAAAATATTATTTCTAAGAGGACTATAATTAAATATGCTTAATTCTCTATTCAAGTTATTTTATTTTAAATTTTTATATTTAAATGACTTTCCTTTTTTGCTTTTATTAGTGTATTATAGTTGTAGATAAATAGCTGGATTCATCTTGACATAATCATACATGCATGAAATTTAATTACCATTTCAGTCCCTGGTGACTTCTTTTACCTCCTCTTCCTCCTACCCCTTTTCCCCTTTATCTACTCTACTGGTTTATCTTCCACTCATTTACTTATTTTTAATTAGTGCTTTATAGACATACATAGAATTAGAATTAATTGTGGCATATTTAATACATGCACATAGCAGAATTTTGTCAAATTAATTATATATCTGTTCTACTTTTCTATCCCCCCTTTCTTCCCCTCTATCCCCTTTTTTCTCCTCCACTAATCATCCTTAGGAATCCCCTTAGTTTTGATTATGCTGAGATTTTATCTCAATCCTTTCAGACTGGCAATTACCAAGAATACAAATAATAATAAATGCTGGTGAGGGTGTGGGGAAAAAAGACTCATACAATGTTGGTGAAATTGCATATTAATACAACCACTTTGGAAAGCAGTTTAAAGCTTCCTCAAAAGCAGAAAGAGTGGAATCACCATATGACCCACCTATTCCACTCCTGTATATTTATTCCAAAGAAATAAAATCAATATACTATAGTGATACAGCCACATTAATGTTTGTAGCAGCACAACTTATAATAACCCAGTTATGGGACCAGTCAAATTCCCTTCAATAGACGAATGGATTAAGAAAATGTGGTATATGCACAATGGAGTTGTATTTAACCATAAAGAAGAATGAAAATATGGTGATTGCTCAAAAGTGGATGAAAATGGAAAACATCATGCTAAGTGAAATAAATGAATAACACATTCAGAAAATCAATGGTGAAATGTTTCAGATGCAGATGTTATGATAAAGTAAGGGAAAGAAAGGGTCAGGGGATTATAAATATTTTAAATGGCTTCCTTAGTCTTCTAAGAGGAAAACAATTAATTTTAAAATCTAGCTTACTAGTAAATTTATTTGTATTTAATTGTAGTTGAACATGTAAAATATTAAATTTGCTACTTTATCCAATTTTTCTTTTTCATTTCTTGATTTTTTAGTTATGTATAATATTAGGATACTTTTTGATACAATCACAAGAGCTTAGAATATAATATTCACAATGTTGTACACTCACATGCAATATTCTTAAATATTGTATTTGTTTTATTTCATTTCACATCATAGTACTGCTAACTAGAGCTGATTTGGGGGTCATTATCCCTATATGATCTGGCTTTAGAAGAAAAGGTGAATGAATTAATTTCTTAAAACCTGAATAGGAAAATGAATATGGATATTAGCAAAATAGCCTAATGCCTAAATTTCATATTTCAGAGCAATGTATTAGTAGCATTGTCATAGCATCCTTTGACAAAGAAATTATATGTCTTTTTGTAAAAATTATATATATAAATTAAAAATATGTTAGCCTTTGGGCAAAATTATTGCTTTCTATTCATATAATCTAAATCTATTTATTTATAGATGGATTCACATATGGCTGAGTGAAATGCTACTTTCCCAACAGATTATATGAACAGTATAGAGAAATTTTATATAGAAGCTTTCCATATTTTTAAACTAAGAATTGATTCTATTCTGTATGGCCTCAGCTTCATCTAATGAAATAGGAGAAGCTAACTACATGTGAACTTTCAAGTGTTGAAGTTTCCAAAGTCTTGGGCATTGTGATTAAATATGTCCTTTTGTGTGATATGTATATACTATGATGTAGAAACTAGGACAAAGAGGATATATAAGAAAAACTGAAGATAATCTTTTTTATTGGTTGTTCAAAACATTACAAAGCTCTTGACATATCATAGTTCATACATTAGATTCAAGTTGGTTATGAACTCCCAATTTTACCCCAAATACAGATTGCAGAATCACATCGGTTACACATCCACATTTTTACATAATGCCCTATTAGTAACTGTTGTATTCTGCTACCTTTCCTATCCTCTACTATCCCCCCTCCCCTCCCCTCCCATCTTCTCTCTCTACCCCATCTACTGTAATTCATTTCTCTCATTGATTATTTTCCCATTCCCCTCACAACCTCTTATATGTAATTTTGTATAACAATGAGGGTCTCCCTCCATTAACATGCAATTTCCCTTTTCTCTCCCTTTCCCTCCCACCTCATGTCTCTGGATAATGTTAATCTTTTCTTCCTGCTCTTCCTCCCTGCCCTGTTCTGAGTTGCTCTCATTATATCAAAGAAGACATTTGGTATTTGTTTTTTAGGGATTGGCTAGCTTCACTAAGCATAATCTGCTCTAGTGCCATCCATTTCCCTGCAAATTCCACGATTTTGTCATTTTTTAGTGCTGCGTAATACTCCATGGTGTATAAATGCCACATTTTTTAATCCATTCATCTATTGAAGGGCATCTGGGTTGGTTCCACAGTCTAGCAATTGTGAATTGTGCTGCTATGAACATCGATGTGGCAGTATCCCTGTAGTACGCTTTTTTAAGGTCTTCAGGGAATAGTCCGAGAAGGGCAATAGCTGGGTCAAATGGTGGTTCCATTCTCAGCTTTCCCAGGAATCTCCATACTGCTTTCCAAATTGGCCGCACCAGTTTGCAGTCCCACCAGCAATGTGCAAGAGTACCCTTCTCCCCACATCCTCGCCAGCACTTGTTGTTGTTTGACTTCATAATGCCTGCCAATCTTACTGGAGTGAGATGGTACCTTAGGGTGGTTTTGATTTGCATTTCTTTGACTGCTAGAGATGGTGAGCATTTTTTCATGTACTTGTTGATTGATTGTATGTCCTCCTCTGAGAAGTGTCTGTTCAGGTCCTTGGCCCATTTGTTGATTGGGTTGTTTGTTCTCTTATTGTCTAATTTTTTGAGTTCTTTGTATACTCTGGATATTAGGGCTGTATCTGAAGTGTGAGGAGTATAAATTTGTTCCCATGATATAGGCTCCCTATTTACCTCTCTTATTGTTTCTCTTGCTGAGAAAAAAACTTTTCAGTTTAAGTAAGTCCCATTTGTTCATTCTTGTTATTAACTTTTGTGCTATGGGTGTCCTATTAAGGAATTTGGAGCGCGACCCCACAATATGTAGATCGGAGCCAACTTTTTCTTCTATCAGACGCAGAGTCTCTGATTTGATATCTAGCTCCTTGATCCACTTTGAGTTAACTTTTGTGCATGGCGAGAGGAGGGGATTCAGTTTCATTTTGTTGCATATGGATTTCCAGTTTTCCCAGCACCATTTGTTGAAGATGCTATCCTTCCTCCATTGCATGCTTTTAGCCCCTTTATCAAATATAAGATAGTTGTAGCTTTTTGGATTAGTCTCTGTGTCCTCTATTCTGTACCATTGGTCCACCCGCCTGTTTTGGTACCAGTACCATGCTGTTTTTGTTGCTATTGCTCTGTAATATAGTTTTAAATCTGGTATCGCTATACCACCTGATTCACACTTCCTGCTTAGAATTGCTTTTGCTATTCTGGGTCTTTTATTTTTCCATATGAATTTAATGATTGCTTTATCTATTTCTACAAGAAATGTCGTTGGGATTTTGATTGGCATTGCATTAAACCTATAAAGAACTTTTGGTAATATCGTCATTTTGATGATGTTAGTTCTGCCTATCCATGAACAGGGTATATTTTTCCATCTTCTAAGATCTTCTTCTATTTCTCTCTCTAGGGTTCTGTAGTTTTCATTGTATAAATCTTTCACCTCTTTTGTTAGGTTGATTCCCAAGTATTTTATTTTTTTTGAGGATATTGTGAATGGGGTGTTTTTCCTCATTTCCATTTCAGAAGTTTTGTCGCTGATATACAGAAATGCCTTTGATTTATGCGTGTTGATTTTATATCCTGCCACTTTGCTGAATTCATTTATTAGTTCTAGTAGTTTTTTTGTAGACCCTTTTGGGTCTTCTAGGTATAGAATCATGTCTTCTGCAAATAGTAATAATTTAAGTTCTTCTTTTCCTATTTTTATGCCTTTAATCTTTCGTCTGTCTAATTGTTCTGGCCAGTGTTTCGAGAACTATATTGAATAGAAGTGGTGATAGAGGGCATCCCTGTCTTGTTCAAGATTTTAGAGGGAATGCCTTCAATTATTCTCCATTCAGAATGATGCTAGCCTGAGGCTTAGCATAGATAGCTTTTACAATGTCGAGGTAAGTTCCTGTTATCCCTAGTTTTTCTAATGTTTTGAATATAAAGGGATGCTGTACTTTGTCGAATGCTTTTTCTGTGTCTATCGAGATTATCATATGGTTCTTATCTTTAAGTCTATTGATGTGGTGAATAACATTTATTGATTTCCATATATTGAACCATCCTTGCATCCCAGGGATGAATCCTACTTGATCATGGTGCACAATTTTTTGATGTGCCTTTGTATCCGATTCGCCAGAATTTTATTGAGGATTTTTGCATCTAGGTTCATCAGAGATATTGGTCTGTAGTTTTCTTTCTTTGAGGTGTCTTTGTCAGGTTTTGGAATCAGGGTGATGTTGGCCTCATAGAATGAATTTGGCAGAGCTCCCTCTTTTTCTATTTCCTGAAATAACTTGAAAAATATTGGTATTAATTCTTCTTTAAAGGTTTTGTAAAACTCCGCTGTATACCCATCCGGTCCTGGGCTTTTCTTGGTTGGTAGTCTTTTGATTGCTTCTTCTATTTCATCCATTGATATTGGTCTGTTTAAGTTCTGAGTATCCTCCTGACTCAGTCTGGGCAAATCATATGACTTAAGAAATTTATCGATGTCTTCACTGTCTTATATTTTATTAGAATATATGGTTTCAAAATACTTTCTAATTATCTTCTGTATTTCTGTAGTGTCTGTTGTGATATTACCTTTTTAGTAATTTGAGTTCTCTCTCTTCTTCTCTTCGTTAGCATGGCTAAGGGTCTGTCGATCTTATTTATTTTTTTCGAAGAACCAACTTTTAGTTTTGTTAATTTTTTTAATAGTTTCTTTTGTTTCAATTTTGTTGATTTCCACTCTGATTTTAATTATTTCTTGCCTTCTGCTACATTTGCTGTTGTTTTGCTCTTCCTTTTCTAGGGCTTGGAGATGAAGTGTGAGCTCATTTATTTGTTGGTTTTTCCTTTTTTTGAGGAATGACCTCCAGGCGATGAATTTCCCTCTTAAAACTGCTTTCATTGTGTCCCATAGATTCTGATATATTGTGTCTATATTTTCATTTATCTCTAAGAATTTTTTGATTTCCTCCTTTATGTCTTCTGTAACCCATTGATCATTTAGTAACATATTGTTCATTGTCCATGTGATGTAGGATTTTTCCTTCCGTCTTTTATCATTGATTTCCAGTTTCATTCCATTATGATCAGATAAAATGCATGGTATTATCTCCACCCCTTTATATTTACTGAGGGTTGCCCTATGGCATAATATATGGTCTATTTTTGAGAAGGATCCATGTGCTGCTGAGAAAAAAGTATATCCTCTTGGTGATGGTTGATATATTCTATATATGTCAGTTAAGTCTAGGTTATTGATTGTGATATTGCATTCTATAGTTTCTTTATTCAACTTTTGTTTGGAGGATCTGTCCAATGGTGAGAGAGGTGTGTTGAAGTCACCCAAAATTATTGTGTTGTGGTCTATTTGATTCTTGAACTTGAGGAGAATTTGTTTTATGAACATCGCAGCACCATTATTTGGTGCATAAATATTGATAATTGTTATGTCTTGTTGGTGAATGGTTCCTTTTAACAGTATAAAATGTCCTTCCTTATCCCTTTTGATTAACTTAGTCTTGAAGTCAATTTTATTCGATTTGAGGATGGCCACCCCTGCTTGCTTACGAGGACCATGTGCGTGGTATATTTTTTCCCAACCTTTCACCTTCAGCCTGTGTATGTCTTTTCCAATCAGATGTGTCTCCTGGAGGCAGCATATTGTTGGATTTGTTTTTTTAATCCATGTTACCAGCCTATGTCGCTTTATTGGAGAGTTTAAGGCATAAACGTTTAGAGTTACTATTGATATATGCTTTATACTTCCAGCCATGTTTGATTATTTATCTTCTTTTTTTAAAAATTTAGTTTGTTTCTCCATGATTAGCTTTCCCCCCGCCCTCTCTCTTTACAGAGGCACTTCCCACTGATGGTTTTGGTTATTGTTTTTCATTTCTTCCTCGTGTAGTGTTTTGCTCAAGATGCTTTGCAATGCTGGTTTTCTGGCTGCAAATTCTTTTAGCTTTTGTTTATCATGAAAGATTTTTATTTCGTTGTCGTACCTGAAGCTTAATTTTGCTGGATACAGAATTCTTGGTTGGCATCCATTGTCTTTCAGTGTTTGAAATACGTTGTTCCAGGATCTTCTCGCTTTCAGCGTCTGTGATGAAAAATCCGTTGTTAACCTTATTGGTTTACCCCTGAATGTAATCTGCCTCCTTTCTCTTGTAGCTTTTAATATTTTCTCTTTGTTCTGTATATTGGATATCTTCATAACAATGTGTCTTGGCGTTGGTCTACTGTGATTTTGTGTGCTCGGTGTCCTGTATGCATC
>NW_026694518.1:0-6995 GCF_021218885.2 Marmota monax | reverse complement strand
AAACCCTTCCATTACGATAGCACTAAAACTAACTCTAAACCTAACACAACACCTAGCCATAATCCTAGGCCTAAATCTAGCCCAAAGGGTAAACCTAACCCTAACCTAACCTTATCCCTTACCGTAAGCCTAACCCTCATGCTAACCCTAACCGTCACCTTAGACCTAACCCTAGATAAAACCCAAAACTGAACGCTAAACATAAGCCTAGCCCTATCCCTAAACCTAATCCTAATCCTAGCCCTAATCATAATTTTAACACTAGCCCTAATACTATCTAAAATTTATCCAATACTCTAAACAGAACCTTAACCCTAATGATAACCCTAGCTCTAATCCTAATTGTAAACCTAATCCTAGCCCTAACCCTAAACCTAACCCTCATTGTAGCCTTAACCCTAGATAAATCCCTAAACCTTACTCTAACACTAACCCTAGCCCAAACCCTAAAACTACCCATTACCCTAACCTGACATCTAACCCTATCCATTACCCTAACTCAAATGATAATCTTAGCTCTAACTTTAACACTAATGCTAAATCTAAAACTACCCCTAAACCTAACCCAATATCTAACCCTATCCATTAATCTAAATCTAAAGATAACCTTTGCCCTAACCCTAAAACTAACCCTAACCTTAAACATAAATCTAACCCCAGACATAATCCTAAACCTAACCCTCACCCTAGCACTATCCCTAGCTCAAAATCAAACCTGTACCCTAAACCTAACCCAAACCCTAACCCTAGGCCTAGCCCTAACCCTAACTCTAGCTCTAATCCTATCCAAAACCCTATTCCTAACCCTAGATCTAATGCTGTTCATTACCCTAATGATAACCCTAACCCAAATGCTAACCCTAGGCCTAACCCTAACCCTATCACTAACCCTAATCCTACCAATTACCCTAATCTTATCCTGAATCCTAAACCTAAACCTATCCATAAACCTAACCTTAATTCTAAACCTAAAACTAATTTGAGCCCCAACCCTAATAATTAACCTAACACAAACCTGAAACCTGACCCTTACCCTAAAAATACACCTTACTCTTTACCTGGGCCTTACCATAAACCTAACATTACACCTAGCCATGAACCTAACCCTATAACTATCCCTATCCGTAACCCTAAACCTGACATTATCCCTATCCCTAAAACTTACCCTAACCCTAACACAAATCCTAGCCCTCATCCTAACCCAAAATCTAGCCTTAATTCTAACACAAACCTAACCCTAGACCTAAACGTAATTCTAATCATCGCCCTAGCCCTAAACCTAGACATAACACTAACCCTAAAACTGGCCCTAATTGTAACCCTAGTTCTTTTTTTTTTAATTTTTTTATTGTTGGCTGTTCAAAACATTACATAGTTCTTGATATATCATATTTCACACTTTGATTCAAGTGGGTTATGAGCTCCCATTTTTACCCCATATACAGATTGCAGAATCACATCAGTTACACATCCATTGATTTACATATTGCCATACTAGTGTCTGTTGTGTTCTGCTGCCTTTCCTATCCTCTACTATCCCCCCTCCCCTCCCCTCCCCTCCCCTCTTCTCTCTCTGCCCCCTCTACTGACATTCATTTGTCCCCCTTCTATTATTTTTCCCTTTCCCCTCACTTCCTCTTGTATGTACTTTTGTATAACTCTGAGGGTCTCCTTCCATTTCCATGCAATTTCCCTTCTCTCTCCCTTTCCCTCCCACCTCTCATCCCTGTTTAATGTTAATCTTCTTCTCATGCTCTTCGACCCTACTCTGTTCTTAGTTACTCTCCTTATATCAAAGAAGACATTTGGCATTTGTTTTTTAGGGATTGGCTAGCTTCACTTAGCATAATCTGCTCTAATGCCATCCATTTCTCTGTAAATTCTATGATTTTGTCATTTTTTAACCCTAGTTCTTACATTAGCCGTAGCCCTAAAGCTAACATAAAACCTAGCCTAGACCTATTCCAAGCTCTAATCCTAGCTTTAACCCTAATCCTAAATCTAACCATAGCCATAAACCTAGCCCTAACACTAGTACTAACCCTATCCCTTAGCCTATGCCAAAGTATAACCCTAAATGTACCCTTGTCCTAAACTTAATTCTTAGCCGAAACTCAAAACCTAACTCCATTACTAGTCCTAACCCTAATCCTCAATCTAGCTCTATCACTACCCCAAAACCTAACATTAACCCTGACCCTTATTCTGACCCTAACACTAACCATACGTCTAAACCTGACCCTAACCCTAAACCGACCCCTAACATTGGCACTACCTGTATCCCTACAACTAAACTTTACAATAACACTAGACCTAGATCTACACTTAATCTATTATCTAGTAATAACTCTAGGCCTAGCCCTAAACAAAAACTTAGTCCTAGCCCTAATAATAACCCTGAACCTAACCCAAACACTAACCCTACCTCTAGACCAAACCCCAGTCCTAATGTTGGCCCTAACAATAAACCTAACCCTAAACCGAACATTGACCCTTACCCTAACACAAACCCTAGCTCTAAACCTTATCCTAACAAAACACATAACCCTAACACTAGACTTAGCCATATCACTAACCCTGAGACTAGCCATCACCATAGGCCAAAACCTACATCTAACTCTATCCATTACCCTCCCCTAACCATAACCCTAATGCTAACCCTAGCCCTAACCCTCATACTGACTCTAACCCTAATCCTCGTCCTAGTCCAAACACTAGCTCAATCCCTAACATTTAAACTTAACCTATCCCTAACCCTAACACATGGCCTAAACCTAAACCTAACCTAAAACCGAGCCCTAATACTAACCTTAACCCAATCCCTAACCCTAGCTCTAAACCTACATACTACCCTAACTCTAACCCTAAACTTAATGATAACCCTAGCACTAAACCTAGCTCTAAACCTACCCATTACCCTAACCCTAACCCTGATGATAACCCTAGCCCATTTCCTAAATCTAACCTAACCCTAACTGTAGACACAACCAGAAACCTAACCCTTGTCATAGAGCTAACCATTGCTCAAACCCTAACCATTACCCTAAACCTAACACTAAACCTATCCCTAACCATAACCTTAAGCCTAAACCCAACCCTAACCCTAAACCTAACACTAAACCTATCCCTAACCATAACCTTAAGCCTAAACCTAACCCTAACCCTAAACCTAACACAACATCAAACCCTAGCCAATACCCTAAACCTAATGATAACCCTAGCCCTAATCTTAACACTAACCTTGAACCTAACTATAACCTAGACCTATCCCTAAATCTAACCCTTGCCCTAGTGGTAACCATAGCTCAAACTCTAAACCATACCCTAAACCTAAACCCAACTCTAACCCTAGGCCTAAACCTAACTCTAGCCCTAATAATAACCATAACCCTAGCCCTAACCCTAGCCCTTACCCTAGGCACAACCATAACCCTAAGGCTAACCCTAGGCCTAACCATCTCCTGTTTGCTAACTCTAACCCTATCAATTACCCTATACCTAACAAGAACCCTAAACCCAAACCTATCATTACTCTAACCAAACCCTAATGCTAATTCAAGTCTAAACCTAAATCCTAACCTAAACCAAACCTGAAACCAAATTATAACCCTGATAATAAGCCTAGCTCTAAACCTGAACCTTACCCTAACCCGAACCCTTACACTAGACCTAGCCATAAATCTAACCCTCAATCTATGCCTAATGTTAGCCTAGACCTGACACTAGCCCCAGCCCTCATTCTTGCCATAAAAATAAAACAACCCTAGCCCTCATCCTAGCCCTAAACCTACCCTTATTACTAAATCAATCCATAACTCTCTTTCTAACCAAAATTCTAACCTTTGACCTAGCCCTAAAACTAGCTTTAACCCCATCCCTTTCCCTAATCCTAACACTATCCCTAAATCTAAACCTAAGCATAAACTAGGCCTAACCCTAAAACAAACACTAGACCTAATCCTACCCCTAATTTAGCCTTAAACCTAACTCTAACTCTCGTCCTAGCCCTAGTTCTAGTTCTAACCCTATCCCTTACCATAATCCTATCACTTGCCTTTACATTAGCCCTAAACCTAGCTCTAGCCCTAATCCTATATCAAACCCTAACTCTAAATATAACCCTAACCCTAAGCTAAACCTCTCACTAACACAAGCCGTAACACTAATGCTAGTCCTAAAACTAGCCCTAACCTAGCCCTAGCCCTACAAAACAACCTAGCCATAGCGCTAACCCTAACCTTTAACATAAACCAAACCCTAAACCTACACCTAGCCCTAAACCTAGCTCTAATTCGAGTCCTATTCCTAACCCTAAAACAAACCCTGAAACTGACTCTGACCCTAACACTAACCCTAGCTCTAAACATCACTCAAAACCTAAACCTAAACCTAACACTAGACCTAGCCCTAACCCTAACCCTAAAACTAGTTCTAATCATAACCCTAGTTATTACATTGGCTGCAGCCCCAAACCTTGCCTAACCTAACCCAAAACATATCCGTAATCGGAGCCATAACACTACCTTTAACCCTAACCATAACCCAATTCTAGCCCTAACCCTTACACTAAACCTAACCCTAATCCTAACACTAAACCCTGACATAACCCAAAACCTAACCCTAAACCAACCTTAATCCTAACGATAAACCTAGACCTAACCTGAGCTGTAATCCTATCCATTACCCCAATCCTAATCCTAACCCTAGTGCTAACCCTAGGATAACCCTAAACCTATTTCTAACCCTAAACTTATACATTGCCCTAAACGTAACCTGAACTCTAAACCTAGTCATATCCATTAACCTATCCTAACCCTAATGATCTTAACCCTAAAACTATCTCTAACCATAACCCTAGACTTAACATTAGCCTTAGGCCTAATAAAGTCCTAACCCTAAAACAAACTCTAGCCATAATCCTAGCTCTAATCTTAGCCTTAATCCTAAACCTAACCCTAACCATAGACCCAAACCTAATTTTAACCCTCGCTCTAGTTCTAAGCTAGCTAACCATATCCATAACCATAACCCTAACCATGAACCTAGGCTCAGCCTTAATACTCACCCTAGCTCTAATTCTAGCTCTAATTAAGCCCTAATTCTAACCCTAAATCTAATCCTTACACTAACTCTAACTCTTGCCCTAGCCCTAGCCCTAGTTCTAACCCTATCCCTTATAATAACTCAAATCCTAGCCTTAACCCTAGCCCTACCCTTCGCTGTAGCCCGAAACCTAGATCTAACCCTAACTCTAAATCTAACCCTAACCCTAAGCCTAAACCACACACTAACATTAGCTGTATCCCTAATGCTAATTTGAAAACTAGCCCCAACCCAAGCCCTAGCTCTCAAGCAAAACCGAGCCATTTCACTGACCCTTACCCTTTACCTAAAGCAAACGCTAACCCTACAGCTAGCCCTAACCCTAGCCCTAATTCGAGTCCTAACCCTAACCCTAGAACTAATACTAACCCTGACTCTGAACTTAACACTAACCCTAGCTCTACTAACCCTAAACCTAATCCTCACACTAGACCTCGCCCTAAACCTAACACTAAAACTAGCCCTAATCGTAATGCCAGTTCTTAAATTAGCCATAGTCCTAAACCTAACACAAAACCAAGTCCTAATCCAAGGCCTAACCCTAGTTTTAACCCTAATCCTAACCATGGCTCTAACCCTAACCCTATCCCTAGTCCTAATCCTATTTCTAACTCTATTTCTTACACTTAGTCAAACCCTCACCCTATTGCTACCCTAGTCCTAAACCTAATTCTAGCTCTAAATTTAACCCAAACCCTAACTCTAACCCTGACCCTTATTCTGACCCTAACACTAAACCTAGGTTCAAACCTGACTCTAACCCTTATCCGAAAAATAACACTAGCCCTACAATTAACCCTAAAACTAAACCTAACAATAACACTAGCCCTAGGCCTAAACCTAATCCTAAATATAGCCATAACCCTAGCCTTAGCCCTAACAATAACCCTTAACTTAAACCAAACACTAACTCTACCCCTAGACCTAACCCTAGTCCTCATTCTGGACCTAACCCTAAACCTAAACCTAACCTGAACCCTGACATTTACCCTAACAAAAACCCTAGCTCTAAACCTTATTCTATGTCAAAAACTAACTGTATAGATGAATGGATAAAAAAAAAATGTGGCATTTATACACCATGGAGTATTACGCAGCACTAAAAAATGACAAAATCATGGAATTTGCAGGGAAATGGATGGCACTAGAGCAGATTGTGCTTAGTGAATCTAGCCATTCCCTAAAAAAAACAAATACCAAATGTCTTCTTTGATATAATGAGAGCAACTAAGAACAGAGCAGGGAGGAAGAGCAGGAAGAAAAGATTAACATTAAACAGATACATGAGGTGGGAGGGAAAGGGAGAGAAAAGGGAAATTGCATAGTAATGGAGGGAGACCCTCATTGTTATACAAAATTACATATAAGAGGTTGTGAGGGGAATGGGAAAATAAACAAGGAGAGAAATGAATTACAGTAGATGGGGTAGAGAGAGAAGATGGGAGTGGAGGGGAGGGGGGATAGTAGAGGATAGGAAAGGTAGCAGAATACAACAGTTACTAATAGGGCATTATGTAAAAATGTGGATGTGTAACCGATGTGATTCCGCAATCTGTATTTGGGGTAAAATTGGGAGTTCATAACCAACTTGAATCTAATGTATGAAATATGATACATCAAGAGCTTTGCAATGTTTTGAACAACCAATAAAAAAATAAAAATAAAAATAAAAAAAACTAAATCTAACAGTAGATGAACTCTAAATATAGCCATAACCATTACTCTAGCTCTTACATTACCCATATACCTAACAGTAGCCCTTAACCTCACACAAAACCCAGCCTGAATTACAGCCATAAACCTAACCCTAAGCATAATTCTAAACCTAAACTTAGCCCTAACCCTAACCCTAACCCTCGTTCTATCCCTAACCCTAGCTCAAACACTAAACC